>NC_031499.1:4933153-5042094 GCF_000237925.1 Schistosoma mansoni | reverse complement strand
TTCTTCATGTAAAAATTAAGGGGAAAGGATAGTAACAGGTAAACTTGAAAACAAATGGACAATGTTTAATTTTCTACAAACTAACAGAAAAGTAACAGATTAGGCAATGTTGCATTAGCATTATTGTTACTACTGTTCTATCAAGCTAACAATTACTTAGTATTTCTCTACATAACTGTTTCGTCCAGGTATTTTTTCAAAAATACTTTCTTGTAGCTATATTACTGGGTAGTAAAATTTTGTTTTGTTTTTTTCTCTCGACCTGAACATTCAAAATAAGAATGAAACTAATAAGTGAAAAAAATGTGTTCATTTTCGAGTTGTTTTTTTCTTTAAAAAAATACGTATATAACAAGGTTCATCACAAAAGTTTACTTTCGCTATTAACCTTAAGATACTTCTCGACATTACAAAGAATGATACTGCAACAAATTTCTATCTAACAGCGGTATGGGACAAAAAGTGAAACGGTCACCTCCTGTTGACCACCTCCAACCACCATCTTACCTCGGTATATATAGTGCAAGCGGTGTCGAGCCACCTAGACTGGTGGCCACATTGCAACTCGATCGATAGCATTCGATCAGCACTAAGAAGGACCTGACATGCATGAGATTGATCACCACCCAGTGATCAATCAATTGTAAAGTATTATCATCTTTATGCTTTTTTGATAGAATTCGTCGTATTGAAATGTTTTTTTTATCTTGAATTGGAATAAAACATATTTGAGAAGCATGCTTTATACGTTTTCGGTATAGTACTTGAAAAGATGAACAGCTACTTTATTATTCAAAGAAAACTTGATAGTCCACACTAAGAACTGATATTAGTTTGATGAATTTTGAAAATCAAGAAAAAATGTATTTCTATTTCATCCTAGTATGAGACTCCTATGTAATGCTCATGTAAAGCCCTATTGAAAATCGAACCAAATACCTTCAGGTCTTGTGTTAAGTATGTAACCTTTAGATCACTGAGTTAGTGTTTGATGGTTTAGGCTTCCAAATTCAATTGGTTAGCAGTGATGCTAATATGCTGATATGAAACTCCGTTACTGTCAAACTTTCGTGATAAGCTTAACACACTTTATTGATACGAGAACGTTTTTGGCCTATAACTATTTGATTTTAGACAGATGTTTATGTAGTTTTGTTCATTTGCAATGAATTACCATATCATAGTTCTTGAACGTTGGTGTTTGCTGAAACTTTGATTTTATGTTGAATCTGAATAGACTGATAGTTTTCATGGTACAGTACAGTTATGGATCATCCAATATAATGTACTACTTAAATTAGTATTATGAAGTCAAACAAAATTCATTCTTTCCAAAAATTCCACTTGTCTCATAATTTGAATAAGTTGCTTGACAAAAATCAGAAGCGATAAATAGTGAATGAAACTTCTTCTCATACCTTAGACCCACTACCGAATACATACAATCTGTTATCTTAACACACTTTTCGTTACATACCATATGTCTCATACATGGTGAAGCACATACCTATCTTAAACATTGTTAATACGATCGAATGATCTATTTAGTATACAAAGATGGATAGTGGCTATAGCTGGATAGCCACTTTGCTTACAATGCTTGTTAATCAATGCTATATCGAAGCAATATGCACAGTATGCACATATACCAATTAGAGACTGACCAGTTGCAGTCCTAAATATCAAGGGGAAGATTCAATCAAACAATACTAAGTGACTTTATTTAGTATACAGTTAACCGAAGAAACATGTATCTGTTTATATTCAATAATCGTGATGGTCGATTATATTTCCTTGAAAAAGCTTGGATCAGACTGTTGAGTACAAAACGTTGGATTAACTTCAAGTTCATTCGCTGAGATTTTACAAATACATTCTTCCTTTTTAGTGTTGGATGTGAATTAGTCGAAAAAGATCGTTTCCTTGCAATAATTTGAATTTTTGTTTTAGCTGCAGCAGTCAGTGAGCTCTAAACATTTGTAAAGATTGTACACTTTTCATTACTGAAATCTTTTAAATTATTTACAACTGGTTTTAATAAAACAAACTTATAAAAATAGCTATTAGTATAGATATATGTAGTGATCATTGTTGAATCTAATAGTTTACATCATGAATCAACCTTAGTTAGATAACAATTAAAAGTCAATAAGCATTGAAATGTTATTTCATCTTAGATTGGTGTTTTATCCATACATAGAGTAGAGTTCCATGAGGAATTCTGGTGGGCGGTCTATGCCCCTCTACGTAGATATCAGAAGTGAGTAATTAAGTAAGTAGACTAGAGTTTTTACTCAGGGTTCTTATATCTTACTCCAAGTACTTTTAACATTTAGACCATTATGTCAACATCCAGGGGTTAACATTTCTAAATACAATTATTCGATAAAAATGCACAACCATTTTCCAATATCATTGTTGAGTTACTGCTTCGCAACTGATATACAATGTAGATCTTCACAGATCCTTCTTATATGAATATCAGTTGTTTCATAAACAACGAGTGTTTTTATTTTCCTTTCAAGTAAAATTCACAGTAATACTGTAGTGGACAAGAACATGAGTGTGAACAATCGAATGTATCTAAGCACAAATTACAGACTATCTCACTAAATTCGGATAACCATATAGTGAACAGTTAATTTGCAAAATAACAATCAACTGTCTCAATCTTAACTGTTCCTTCTGTAAATATCAGTCCGTCTTCTCTGATTTCATTGGTGATGCATTTTCATACCGATTGCGCTTCATTCTTGTTCGTTTCTTATCGATCTTCTGTCAAAATACATTCTATGTCCGACCATCACCATATACTACTTATGTGGATATAAGTAGATCACACCACAATACTACCGCTACATCTTTGATGTGTTTAGAAAAAAACAGACAATAATCTGTATAACAGAAACGCCCATTTTATATGTTGTAATTGTCAATTACATTTTTTTGTTATTTTGACAATCATTTGACACCTCATTGTTTCAATATTACACGAATTATACATTAACTGAAGAAGTAAAGATATCTAACATTATATTACTTAAAAGTCGATGTTGTTTTAAGTCTATGTTCACATGAAGACAATCATCAGTTATGCATGGTATTGTTTCTTTTACATAGTGGTAGTTTGTTTTATATTAGGCGTTTATTAGATTATTAAAAGAAACAAATCTAAACACTCTAGATTCTAACAGGATTCGAAAAGTATTATCATGTTTATTTGATGACAAACTGACTTTTATATGGTTGATATCCTGAGTCAATTGAAGCTAGACCACTATGGAAAACCTAGAAGTACTGGACGGCCGTTTCGTCTCATTTTGCGACTCTTCAGCAGTGCGCATCCACGATCCAAGCTCGCGAGATCCGAACCCAGGATCTATCAGTCTCGCACGTGAGCACTTAACCACTAGACCACTGAGCCGGCCGGCATCCAATGGTGTTAATGTCTAACTTCAACCAATCCACGAAGTTTGAGCAACCGTTCACCAATTGTCTTCAGTGAGTCACTATCTCACAACAGACCTGGTTGAACTCCACTGGTGATTGCTTCTCACTAGAACTCCAGGAACTACCTTTTGAAGCCCACAATGGGACGAAACGGCCTTCCAGTGCTTCCAGGTTTTCCATAGTGGTCTAGCTTCAAGTGATTCATGATCCCAACTATTAAAATTACTATAATATGCACAAACACCCCTTCTGATATTATTATTATTTGTTAAATGTTATTTTCTTGGAAGTACTGCATCCAAGTATGTCATTTTGTCCAGTAAATAACTGAATATTATATTTTTTAATCTATTCTACCATTTGATATAATGGATGGAAATGTGTTCATGGTTATTGGCATCACCTAAAATTGAACCAAATAGGTCCTTTGAGTGATGTGTATACTACTCAGTGTCAGATCTAAATATAGATTAGTTTGAATGTTTCAACCAAAATTTGTTAAAATAATCTAACTTATTAACAAAATGACCAAAAGTAATATTCAATAAACTTCAAGTAGTAAATTCTTTCACAATTTCTCATCTATAGATTGGGTTTCGTGTGTCATTGATTGTAGTTGGTTAATCACTGAATAGAAACCTACTTCATATTTGTATAGTCCTTTATTATTGATGGAACTCCATGGACTAAGTAACAATATGATCATTATTTCAAGTGAATCTGTATCGTTTGTACTATGTTGATTGGAAATGGTCAACATGAAACAATGAATACACGTTTCGTGTTAGTCGATACTCGTTAGCAAGGTGTTCCTGTAAATTTGAAGTTATAAATGCTTCATATAAAGTAGAAACCCGTGTCATACACAGAAAACTTTTTTTACTGTAACAATGAATGATGTAAGTTCATATCATTTGAGAAGAGCCTGTTCCTTCTAAACTTTAGATAAACCTTACTGAGGAGTGCCAACTTGCACGAAATATACGTCCAGAGCTTTTATTTTTTGAAGGACATTTCTCTTTCTATTATCGATTGAAGTCTTACTTTGTAATTATCTATGACAAAATAATGACGATTGCTCATAACTGTAGTGATTTTATTAATCATCTAAACATTTTAATAACATATAGCACATAAATGATTTTTATTAGAGTATGAAATGTAAGTTACCATATTTTTGGTTAGAATCCACGATGCCTACATTTCTTAATTAAGAATTCATCAACAGAATAATCATATTGAAACCAGAACCTAATACCCATCATTTTAATAGTTTTGAATATTGCTTTTAATATTTGTTAGATGTTTTGTTTTTTTCGTTATTGATAATTGCACTACTGTATATCCATTATCAGTAATCATAAGTATGTATAAACTATATCAAAAGTAAGTAGGATATATGTCTGTATCAAGTATGAGATTTAAACTTGAAGAAAATATGTTGAATATCTTAGAACTTACGGAATACTAACTTTATCAATCGCTTAGTAATTGATTTTCTTCCAATTTATTAGTTCACTTAAATCAATAAATATCGATTTTCAACAATCTCCATTCGATGATGATCTAACTTGGATCGGTTCTTTATTTCAATGAAATTCAACAATCTTCATAAGCAAATACTGAGGCATTACAATGTTATTTGATGACCGGTTCATATGTCTGATTAAATAAATGATTAGAATTTATGACATTCATCAGTATTTTCTTGATTTGTTTGACGCTTTGCTTTACAGGACATTTACTGAGTAAGTGACTATATCATTTTAATTTGTAGAGTTTATCAGCTAACCTTTGCAGTAAGCTGACGATCAAGTACAAATTAAGTGTTTCCAAACTAATAGTATTTGAACAGAATACTTGGAAATATTTTTTTGCGAATAGCCAACTGATTATTGGATTAAGATATGTTATATTTAGTTAGAATTCAACGTCGGCACTGTAACAATCAACACCCATAGAGAGAACACTTTAAAACGCTACTTTTCCTACTATAGTAGGAATTGAAAAACTTATGAGAAATGCATTCCTTAAAAACCCAAATAACTTTTCTAAAAAAGAACTCATTCATTGCATTTATTACTGTAATCACGGAAAACTTTTTCAATATTAAGAAGTCAGTACTTTTTTAGTCGACTCATTGATAGACTTAACTAGACACAGTGCCATCAATAAACAATGGTGAATTTTCTTAGTTGAAATCATGAGTAATTGAAGCTAGACCACCATGGAGAACCTGGAAGCACTGGACGGCCGTTTCGTATTAATGTGGGACTCCTCAACAGTGCGCATCCACGATCTCGCCTCTCGAGATTCAAATCCAGGACCTACCAGTCTCGCGCCAAGTCTATTGTGAGATAACAACTGACTGAAGACAATTGGTGAACAGTTGCTCAAACTTTGTGGATTGATGGAAGTTAGACATTAACACCATTGGATGCCGGCCGGCTCCGTGGTCTAGAGGTTAAGTGTTCTGGCGTGAAACTGGTAGATCTTGGGTTGGAATGTCGCGAGGCGGGATCGTGTATGCGCATTTCTAAGGAGTCCCACAATAATACGAAACGGCCGTCTAATGCTTTCAGGTTTTCCATGATTGTCTAGCTTCATTTGACTCATGATTTCAACTATGAAAATACTAAAATCTCCACAAAACCCCTTCTGATAATAATGAATTTGCTCCTTTTTTGTGTTATATTACTACAATAATTGAGTAGTATGATATTTAACGTTCATTTATTTTTGATGATTTATTTACCACATATTAGAAGCTTTACAGTATTAGAATTTATCATTGGTTTCCTAGAAATTTAGTAATAGACTTTTCAGTTTGGTACCTGAAGTGCATAATATTAAAATCATTCATTCATAACTTTTATGGTTAGGAAGTTACGATTTTACTTCAGGTACGTTTATATAATAATTTATTTACTAACTTACTGAGAGTTTTAAATGAGAGTGTAGTTAGTATACAGTATGCCACTTAAATATTTTGACTATTGCGGAAATGGGGATGATCGGTAACAAGCTAAATTATAATAAGGATATAAAAGTTTGTCATTCTCTTCTGTGTTTTAATATATTTGAGTCCATAAAGCTCTAATATAAGGTAAATCAACAAAAGTAGTGCTGGACGTATGCATATTGAAAAGTATATTGGCATGCATATCAAATGTCAGTGGAAATTTCAAGCATACACTGATTAGAAGTTTATAGAAAATCAAAATACTTCATATCGTGTTTAGTGGTTTGAATTAGCAGTCATGGAACGATGAACTTAAGCTTCATATTAATTAATATTCGTAAACAAGACGTACCTCTTAACTGTAAGAAATTGACTCTATGTACGATTCTAACTCGTATCACCCACATGAGATGTTACGATCAAGTTATTGTGATAGGGTCTGACCTTCTTTAGGAATGAGACATTTATAATTGATTGGTCGTTGTGTAAAGACTAGTGTCACATACGTTCAGTCCTTTAAGTGCAGATTGACGTTTGCCCAATAGGTTGTAATTGGACCACTAGTCTAAATGATCTAACATTGTTGCACTTTGTTGAGATATTAGCTGGAATCCATTCATAAGATAATATCTTCAACGTTCTCAACAAGGGATACAATACATCAAATTAAACATTTAGATGAGATGTTTTAGGAATGAATGCAATCTATTTGAGAGAGAACATGTTATGGATTTTACATTATATGTGCCTATGAATATAACTGAAACTACTTATGTTTCTCTAAATAAATGATCGATTTTCTCGAGAGATTCACTTAATTTATAATCACAGCTCAAAATCCAAATGACCATTCAATAAACATTATGGCGAAGCGTTCATATTCGAGAGATTGAGAATGAAGACACTCAACAAGTGTTAGAGGATACCTATTCTCCTATAAAATGAGTAATTATTACATGTGAATTGTTTCAAATGACCATAATATCGGGTTAGTTGAAAACTCATATAACTTATTTACGCCTGTTACCCCCAATGAAGAATAGGCCACCGCCTACCAGCATTCTCCAACCCAAACTCACATAATCAGTCATAAAATAAATCATCACATTTTATTTTGATATTTACTTGATAAAAGCATAAAATGGTAATTGTCATTTTTGTTTTAGATGCCTTGTGAAGGTTTTGTAAGTTAAAAACCATTTGAAAATTCATTTGGCTTCATTTCAAATGATTCTTGAATACGTAAACCTTGATAGCCTCAGTTAACCATCTTACCGCGAGCTTTGTGAATGATATGAATGAGTCTAGAGGACTTAAAACTCCATTTTAATAGGTAAAGCTTGTAGCTGTCACGTTTTACGTTTCGCGACTGAAATCAGCTCCAGATACTTTTGTTATAGTCATCAGAGTCACATCACTTGCCCTCATACAAATTCTGTTTTTTATGTGGAATATATAGAACTCTTTTGATGTTAGAGTCATGATAACCAAAGCTTTATTACTATCGGTCGATAATTATTATTCTAGAAAGTCCTCGCGTGTGAACGCTTAACCTCTAGACCACTGATCCGGCATCCAACGGTGTTGATATGTAATCTCAATCAATCCATCATCTTGTTCAACTCTTCATCGATTGTCTAGGATGGATAACTGTCTCACACTTGACACCGATTGAACTCCACTGGTTACCGCTTCTCATTCGAACTCCAGGAAATCCATCTTGAAGCTAGTCACCAGTGGGTAGTCACTAGTGAGACATTTATCTGTTGTGACGTTCTGTGCCTAAAGTTTGATAATGATACACGGTTCGCTACTCACCATACCCCAACTGACTACTTGAGCGAGAACACAAGAGTGAACGAGAAAGTATATTGGGCTACCGGATGAAATGCACACATACTAATTCATATTTATATCACTTTATCTTAATGAAATTGATCCATTGACTCCAATGAAGGACACTTGACCTTTGGCTGAGTTCTGAATGCTGTCACCTTACCTTTCACTACTTCTGAATGGCTCTATATATCATTATCCAGATAATCGATGAAGAGTTGAGCAAGACGATGGATTGATTGAGATTACATATCAACACCGTTGGATGCCGGATCAGTGGTCTAGAAGTTAGGCGTTCACGCGCGAAATCGAAGGTTCTGGGTTCGAGTGCCATGTGTGTGACCATGAGTACACACCGTTTTGAAGTTCTGTACCAATAATTCCAAACATATGATTGATTTATAAAATCAGTTAAATAGGTTGGATACTATTGTATACACATATATATTCTCAAATTTAACAAATATTTTTAAGCCATTTAATTAACTAACAGCTGTTTGGTCACTGGTGGTGAAATTTCACAAGGGTCTCATAAATTTTTTTAAGAAACTACACTTGAGGATATTCAGCGACGCCAGAGATGATACACTTATCATTCATAGTATTGGATAATTGTCGTGTTTCAGTAATTATTGGTCTGATTTAGAAATATTGATCATTGAATTCAATGGCTGAAACGTTTAGTGCCTTTAAAAAGACTTGAATGTCTTGAGTTTCATACTATGTTCAGTCATGCATGTGAAATCTAAAGGACTTCCACACAAAAACGATACAACCGACTAATAGCCCCCTCCATTGGCTCTATTGATGATAGCAGTTCAAAATGGAATTCATATTTAAATGCATCCATAATATCATAATGAGTGATTCTGACTTTATTTATATAACTGAATATCATCTTTTGCTATTATTCCAGATGTCACATGATACGTTTGGGTTATATAGGTCCGCTATCGGATTATTATGTGCATTGAGATGCTTATTTTAAAGTAATCAGTGCGTTACTATTTTAAAAGTAATATTGGTAAATGGTATAAATCACCATGAGCAGATTTTCATGGGTTTCACTTTTTTAAAAATATTTTTATTATCCATTGTAAACGTTATGTTAAACTGAGGTAACATTATGGGACCAAAATATATATTATAGTTTGATGTTGGTTCTTTTCGGGAGATTTCATTTTCTTCACGTGACTTGCCTAATATCACTATTTGATTTAAGTTGGAATTGGAAACTATATTTATTTGTCATCTTGACAGTTTCCATGTTGAAGCTATTACTATGAGATCAAAAGGTTATGTGTCTGATCATTGGTAAATTTTGTACTGCTCATTGTGGAGGAGTTCTATATCAGGATGAAATAACACATAAATACTGTGTTTGGAAATCACTACATAATAAGTCAGTTAATTGCTTACCAATGTCAGTAAGTGATGGTCAAGTCCTATCAGAAATTTAGTATAATTGATCAATATTGACTACTGAGTTGTTGCTAATTGACTAAACGGTATTAAGTTCAATATAAAGCATAATGAACAGTGGGTTCATTCTTAACAGTAGTCGTGAATGTTTATTATCTGAAAACTCCAAACTAGAATGAAAGATCTGACTAGTAATACCCAGTTTGCATTGGTGTTTCCGTTTTATAAGTAGTGTTGAAATATCCATTGAAGGCTAATCTAATACATGCATTTTTTTAATGAATAATACAATGCTAATTTATCTCAAGGTTATTTAAAGAAAGATTCAAAACCTTCTAATCATCTTCAAAATTTCTATTACAATAGAACAGATCAACAAGCGATGTTAATTAAACAAACGGATATGTATATAAATTTCCGTATTAAAGATATCACAAGTATTTGGAGTTTGATAACACCTTAATCAGCAACACCTTCTATAATTCCAACGTGCCAACCCAGCGAAATTAAAAGTCAGAAGCGAAGAAATGATCAAATTAATCAATAAAGGGAGAGGGAGAGAGAAAGAAAGAGAAGTAGGTCTAGTTGTAGGTATGTGTAAATCCACAGAGAGAAGTTCATTATTAATAAATTCATTTTGGATCCATGGAAGGTCAAATACAAAACAACTATATGAACAATTGAAAATTATCATAATTAGTATTTTAAAAAAGAAAACAAAGCACAATTTTTAAACAAACAGTTAAAATTCACTTGCTATTGTTTGCTTAAATCTTCCCCTTGACATTTAGGACTGCAATTGATCAGCCTCTTGTTGGCATATGTGCATATTGTGTGTATTGCCTTGATACAGCTTTAATTCATAAGCATTATAAGCAAAAATGGATAGTGACAAGCAGTGGAATCCAGGAGGTGCCTTTCGTCCCATTTGGGACTCGTCAGCTGGGTGTGTCTGCATCTCAGAGTTCATGTTTACTCTGAGACTCAAAGAACGATGGAGATAGCGTTTATCTGAATAACAACGGTAGCTTGAGTCTTAAAACTGCCAAAAAGTTATGTTCGTTTAAGAAAATGGTTCAGAGAAACAAAAGATATTTAATACAAATGTGGTTGCATATAAAGTGTCACAAATAAAGAAAACAATATGGTTTTATTTTGTCTTCACAAAAATCATTGAATATTTATGTTCTTTAAGACGAAACGAATAGTTACAATTGGTCTCATTTTCACTTTGCAAAGAATAGGAGGCTAGGAGGTCTATGTTAGTCCTGGGAGTCGTGATCTTTCAGTTGACCCAACGTTCTTTTGAATGCGTCGACAGATATGCTTCAACGAATGAATTCTATGAGCCGATGATTCAGTGAAAAAGCTAGTGATTAGCTGACAAGTAATTTGGTCTGAGCTTGTGAACGTTTTTAGAATGGCTTCATAAGTTTACTGTCTTGGAAGGTAAGAAAAGTCAAGACATTTGAAAAACAAATTTATCACCAAAGGGTAAACAAACTGTGATTAAGTCGGCTCTGTTTCTTCTATATGACAATGGAAATAGGTATAGTTTAGTCAGTCGAACAACACACACCGAGGTTTTGCTATATTGGCCATCAGATCGGTCTCGGTACTGTAGCTGTAAACAATTCCACAAAATCAATGGCTCTTTAAGTGCTCGACATTGGATGCTCACCACATTTGTTTAAGCGGACTTGTTTGGCTGAAGGCTTTCGGCCATGCATCAGTACCAGGTCACGTTTCGACCCAGCGTGGGACACTGCTCCTATGTTCACTAGCCAGATTAAATCAAACGCTTCTCGATATATTGATAACGTATCAAATATATCTTTCCTCCATCTTCTCGTCTGACTTTTAGACCAGCCAGATAATTTCCACATGTCGTTTTGAAGCTCTTAACTATCACCTTTGCACTTTGTCGTTCCCCGTGTCTTGACATCGTCAGCACATAGAAAGACCGATGATGTTGATAGACGAGGAATGTCATTTACATACACGAGGAATAACAGTGTAAGATTCAAACTTAGGTTTGGATTGAAGAATAACTGTTTAGGTAGTTTACTTACGTTCTATTGCCCAGTTGAAATCAACACAAGGTGATTGTGCAAATAACGGCCCCGAATTTCATTATAAATACAAAAATACATTATTACGTAAACAAATAATACCACTCAGTTATTCAACCAAAATAAATGTTATTCTACCCTTCCCGGATAGATGAAGTAAAATTCCGTTCAAAAGATAATAGTTTGCTGCTTTATAACATTAAGTGTTTGCCATTCTGGAAAAGTGCTTCAATTCACAATCAAAATACACAATCTCAGCCAACTCGCGCAACACAATCAAAGGGGGGGGCAAACCAATTTAACTACCGTCAAGACTAAGTATCAACTAAAACAATATAAATGCAGTCCAGGAAAAAGCATAGAAACTCAATGAAAGCGAAAGAAAAAAGGAGAAAAGTATGGTAAAATAAAATATTACCATCTGAAATGGCACCAAAGGACTAACAAAGTGTGCAACTGAAGAAACCAATAAGAACAAGTCGCAAATGTATGCATGGAGGGATTTTCACACACAAAACCTGTAATATGGATGATACAACTAGACCCAAACAGTGTACACAGGGGCACTACGCTAGGGACAGTTCCTCAGTTAGACGACTTTGACTTCACCCCTACTATATGCCAACGCCCAACTCGAAAGTCCCTTATTGCCTCAAATCCCGACATTACTCAACTCGTATAGCAAACGGTTGTGAGTAACTTTGTCAAAAATTTGCTGGAGTGAGCGTAGGATATATCTATAGGTAAATTTTGATGCCTAAGAGCATACCAACTTTTTTTATTTATTTACTTCATTACGCCTGTTACCCCTCGGAGAGGAGCATAGGTTGCCCATTAGCACTATCAATTCAACTTTGACCTGGACAATCCTTCCCAGTTCTTTCCAGTTGTTATTCATCCTTTTCATAGTTGCTTTCGATTCTCGGAGCAGCGTGTTTTTTGGACTTCCTCTTTTCCGCTTCCCATCAGGATTTCAAGTGTAGTGGAGTGCTTCGCTAATCGATCGTCTTGATAACCGTTATTATAACAATCTGAACGGTGTATAATATCAGAAGACAAAGGGAAACAGCAACTACATTTTTATTGACCAATAACATAGGCTAGAAGGCAGTGAGCACACTAGCAAATGTAAGTAAGCGAAGGAAAGATGACGCATAGTGGAGATGGCTGGGAAGCCAACTCGCTATGAGCAAGCATTAATCAATATTTATAGTCAGACAAAAATGAATGACAGACATGCGATGAATAAGGTACGAAATGTGCATACACATGCGCTCATATAAAAAATATAGTCAAGGTCAATAAGCGAATAATTAACAAGATCAAAATATGACTCATAACATTATAGGTGAATTGGCTTGTCCAGAAACTAGAATAAACTATGTAGGTGTAATATAGTACACGACGTTACACTACTCCCCACACAAGTTACGGCTTGCCTGGTGATTCAGTCTGACGATTCTCTCAATTCATGTCCTATCCACTTCCAACGTCTTTTCCTAATTTCCTCTTCAGCCGGCAGCTGGTTTGTCCTCTCCCACAAAAGGCTGTTACTGATGGCATATGGCCAATGGATGTTGAGTATCTTGCGTAGACAACTATTTATAAATACTTGTACTTTTCTGATAATGGTTGTGGTAGTACCCCAATTTTCAGCTCCGTGTAGTAGAATTGTCTTGATGCTCGTATTGAAGATTCTGACTTCGATATTGGTTGACACTTGTTTCGAGCTTCACAATTTTTTCACTCGTATGAGTGCGACTTTTACTTTGCCACACCAACTTTCACGGGCTATTAATGAGTTACGGAGACATGAATTACCTAGAGAACGAAAATAAATATGATATTAGTAAATGAAGAGGAAAACAAAGTCATATAAAACGTGGAATATAGAAGTTGCCTGCGATATACGAGATAGGTAGAGCAGTTTTAACTACCATGTGACAAAGCAAGTATGAAAAGAATCGTATCGGTGACATGTAAAGGAAATGGTAACAATCATACATATAGGTTGTTACAGTAATGCTTGAATCTATTTTGAACTCCGAAGATAAAACCCGTATGACCCTGATAATTGTATCATGGCTGACTAAAATGTCGTAGTAGTGATTCACTAGGGAGTGAGCCGTTCAATGCTTGTTGTCTCTGGTCAGTTGGGCTCATTTACTTCAAGTCCGATAGTTGACTTGTTGTTCTCCTGAACTGGCTGTTGAAGAACAAAGCTTTCCAATGACTGAGTTCGCTTTGTTTATATAATTTGCCTCGGTTTTATATGGCGATCTAACCCGCGAATTGGCTGACCACTCAATTCTGAGGTCCAACAATAACGGTAGAAATAACTGAAAGAAGGACATGAGAAAGGATGGGGATCAATTTAAGAGCAGGTCGTTTGAGTTATTTCTATCCAACCTTAAAAGGATATGTTCATCAAGCGGTCTCTTATTGATGAAGGAAAGCCGATGTATTCCGGTCGTTTATTCCTAATGATCAAACCGACAATGACAATGATCTTACAGAGGCTCTGGATGGCTAGTGTTTTCTAACCTTTTAAATATATAGCCGGTAAATCAAACAGACAATGGCCTCAACTAGGGTTTATCCAGGCGCAGAGTTGATGTACTTCAAATTGACAAGTTTGAAGGCGTGAAATACGGCTACAGCATAGTTTAAGTAACAAATCTGTGAATCAATGTCATATGTGTCCGTGTTCCAGAACTATCGTATTTTACAAGTGACTCTTCCATCTCATTTCAACACAGGTAAAACAGCTCACCATTATTATAATTATTGGGAATAGAGTACTGCAATTTAAGGTCAAAGACTGCGGTGCTTTCATATTGCTCCGCTACGATGCACGAAATTAACATCGATGATATTAATTTGGGTTCTGGATTCTCACACGCTAGATACGCGTCTGTAGTTTCAGCGCTAGGAGTACATAATCAAAAATTATTCATAGGATCCTCCTCCATATCAGGTGAATAATAGCACCTTCCAAGATGCAAGAATAACTTGTGTAGTGTTTAATTTTTTTTGTAAACCGGTCTTTCATCGTAATTGTTTCTTGATGTAATTAGATGTATTTCGGCTTATTTTTTGCAATTCATCTTGTATCTTTTAATCGTTAGCTTTAGTTGGTAAGCTGGTCCTAAGGTATAATTTTCTTCGTTTGTGTTTGTTAAGTATTCCTAGTAAAAGGAGGCCGAAGAATAATAAAATACGGAAAATCAGAATATAAAAGCACCTTTTCTATCAGTTGAAGTCAATTCAATTTCTTTTCTCAGTATTAAGATAGTCTATTGTGTTTGAAAAGTTTCACCGTAATTTGTTTTTGCAGTGAACTACATATTTATAGAATGAGGTTTTATAGACAGCTTTTCGCAATAAAATCCATAGAAAACGTTAATTACTAAGTGAACACACTTCTGGTACCAAGAAATAGCGAAATATCATCTATCTCAATGCCTGTTATTTTGTTGTCAACTGTTTTACTGATACCAGAATTAGTCTCATCAAAATCACTTGTCTTCAGTCTTCAGTAATAAGGATAGAAGGTCTATTGACCTATTTTAATCCTTGCAGTTTGTTACACTAGAGGTCCGATCTCGTCTTGAATATATCAACAGAAGGTGCTGATATTACGTGTTCTGGTAGAGAATTCCAGTAATTAACTACTCGGTGCGAGAAACGAAACTCCAGATGAAGACTATTTGATCTCGGTTTTTGGACTTTCTTTGAATGTCCTGTCAAATGTTCATCCCTAGATGGAAGGAAAAGATAGGACATGTTAGTACCAAGGTCATTGTTCAGGTTACAATATGCCAATATTATATCACCCCGTATTCGCCGGTAAGATGACGGAAATAAGTTGAGTTGTCTCAGTCTGTCTTCATAAGACAGGCCAAATAGACCTTTTACCATTTTTGTCCCGCAGCGTTGGACTCGTTCCAGCATATCCGCTTCATATTTGAAACAAGGACTCGCTGCTTGAATCCCATATTCCAAATGTGGTCGTACGAAAGTTGGGTATAATAATCTTAACATTTCCTCATCCAGATACCGGAAAGATCTACGAATAGACCATCATACCCTATAGCCTTTTGCAGCAGCAGCCTCACAGTGGCTTGTCGTTTTGAGATCATTGCTTAGTATGACTTCTAAATCTTTATAGTTTCTTACTTTGGGTAACACAAATCCACATATTGTGTAGTAATACGAATCATCGTAGTTATTTAGTTGCATCACTACACTTTTGTTAGAATTTACTTCTAGAGACCACCCGTTCGCTTTGTAAACAAAGTATCTTAATCAACTGTGAATTGTCAAAATAATATATCGTCCCTCTTGTAATTAGCTTGCAATTTACTTAGTTAATCTTATCGGATATTTCTTTCTCTATTATAGCTCAGAATAATTCATCAAAAGCACTATTAAAAACCATGAGTATTTGCTTTTTATAAACTGTTAAAATGAGGACATAATAAGAAACTCTTCTAAGTCGTCCATAAGTTATAGTCTCACCGTTAAGCTATGTAGATATAAAGTCTGAAAAGATAAATAAATTGAACAGTACGTATATCATGTCATATGAAAACGGATATAATTCCTTGATTATAATGTTAATTAGCACTAACATACCGTAATTGTTTTTTGCCCGCCATAGGGGATCTGTGGGGTGGTGGTTTGGTCGTTTACAACCTGAAGAATGTAAAAAACTATTTTGGTCGAATCGCATATGAAGATGAATCGGCTGTGGTTGATGATATCTCTCAGCAAGTAGTTACAGAGACGTCTTTCGACTCATCTGTCGCATCAATAGCAGCCTTGAATTTAAGTTGCAGTGAATTAACAGACGCTGTTGTAATTGGTTTAGATGATGGTTCTATTCAGTTGGTTACACTACGTGAGGTGTCAGCTAATTCTCATCAGTCACAAATGCAGGTATCTATATTTTCGATAGTCATATATATATATATATATATATATACCAAGTCGAAATATTTTTCTCTCATCAAACTATTGAATGAAGAAAAGTAAGGTAGTGGCTCTGCACTTAACCACTAAGTTCGAGGTTTGAACCCCACTCCACCTATATGGATAACGGTGTTGTTTCACTAGCCCTTACACAAAATTTGGCTCATATCCAATTAGCTGGAGAATTATTTAATTCGATTCAAAGTTTATTTTAAGTAAAGTAGAATACATGCTATCTATATAAGGTAGATTATTACATTGTTCGTACAATATGAGTAAATTGTCATGTTTTTTTTCG
This sequence comes from Schistosoma mansoni, assembly GCF_000237925.1. NCBI lineage: Eukaryota > Metazoa > Platyhelminthes > Trematoda > Strigeidida > Schistosomatidae > Schistosoma > Schistosoma mansoni. The sequence continues at coordinate 5,025,080 of NC_031499.1, read as the reverse complement.
AGTAAACATTTAGCTTGTTTGATAGTTGTACCATAGATCCAAGTTAGTTAGTCATGAAAATGGCTTCATTTGATCCGTTGACAATATTCAACATTGAAAATACATGACAAACAAATATAGACTTGGCGGAATTGTATTTCTTCGACCTACTGCATCTCATAAAAAGTAGAAGAAATACAAATAATCGCAGTGATACAAACAATGTTAATAAAACAGATAAAAGGGGAGCTAAAAAGCCAAATAAAAATAGGGGTGAGGAAATGTAAAATAATCTTATGTTTATGAGTTAAATAAATTTGAAGATTCCATGTTTTTTTGAAATAGTAATAGCATCTGAAATTTCTTCCATTCAGTTCCGTTTGCGCTAACGCTACGACATTGGTTAGTACATAGTGACTGATTAGTCTATTTATTAACTCATTTGCCGAATTCATCGACTTGGGTTTGAACTGCGCTCTAAGTTTGGGCGCTTATGATACTAACGATTTGCCTAGATCGAGCTGGATGTGGTGGAGTTGAACTTGTGAACTAGTGAGATTGTAAATTGAACACCTTAACCACTGAGCTAGTCCTCCTGACTAGTAAAGATAAGACGTTGGCACATCTGCACTACTATGACTAATTTTAGGCCATATCACCGACCAACCATTAATTACAGTTATTTTACTAATCTTAACCAAAAGTGTGGTTTTGCTTTATAAATACTATAAGTTAACAAGAACCAATAGACCTTCATCAGTCAACAATCCATCACTTGAGGAGGGGTTAGGGCATGAAATCGAAAAACTTATACTCGTTGACTAATAAAAGTTTAAAGAAAAATATTTTGTCTCTATTATATCTATGAGAAGGTTAGATAAAAATGTTCAAAGGTAATTAACGCAAAATTTTATTGGGCTGCAAGTTATAGTCAGTTCGTGTGTAATATCTGCCATGAAATCAATCAAGTTAGTTATTACTTAAAACTCTTATGTTAGATAAGAAGGTGAGTAGTTTAGTTAATTTTCTATTGTCCTTATAGGAAAAATTACTTCTGACTAATTTTATTGTATGTTTTCTATAAAAAAACTTTAAAATTGCAATTATTAGTTGTCCTTTAATCGTAATTCCTTTGTACTTTACATTGCTATCTATTTCGCAATAGCCATTAACGATCAATTCTGCTACATACCATGACTGGCCTTTGGAGAAAGTAATAGCATCTCAGACCTCAGGATCTACGAATCCTCATATCATAACATTAGATGTAGCTGGATGTGTAAAAGTAAGTCGATACATATTAATTATCTTCTAAAAATATTTACTAGATGTAAAATATTCTATTCGCGTGTAAGATATGACCAACAAGATGTGTTCCTCTGGAAGATGATTTTTGATGTAGCTACATTCTCTGAGCTAGGTGGTTTAATTGTAAAGCTTTTTCTATATTTCTAGATAACGTAGTTATCAGTACAAACTTCATTTAGAAGTGCACTATAAGGTTTTCTTCACACTTGGGTTACAACTTGTTCTGTTGATCTTGATTGGTTATTGTTGGTGTTGACAGTTTTCTTGTCATTATCTGCCTTAATACAGTCTACTCTATATATAGCCTCTGACAGGGATATCCTACTCACTGCCTTCTCGTGGCGGGGGTGTTGTTTACGAAAGTGAGAGGACGAAAAGAGAATATCCGGCGCTTTAGCGGGTTGATGGACATGGAGGGCCCACCTAGGGGAGTTGGAAAACCCTCATTCCAAACCAATGGTGCACATGGGCTCCAGTATCCTGAAGGAACGAATGGCGTATGAACCTATTGTTGGTCACCGTTTACCATGGGACTGCATCTCCTCACGATACTTCACTGCCTTGTGGATCAGACCTTTAGGTCAAGGGCTCCGGGTGTGACCCCCTAAGAAAACCACCTGTTTCAGTTTGGGCATCCAGGCAGTATCACAGCCCTCATATAAATTGAATGAGATTTTTGTTGCGCATATATATCTGGTGTCCCCTTGTACCAATATTTCTATTTAAATAAATAATAATGACATTAAGGAAGATAGGCTTATTTTTAACTGCAGCTCATGAAAACTGGTAAAACATTTTATCATCTTATCTAACATTAACTTTCTATACCTTAACTTTTCAATGAATCGAAGCAATAAAATTATATATTTGCTGTTTATAATTTTCACTATCTCTCTTCTTAGAATAATATGAATGTGTTATTGATTGTGTTTTTGTCAAGTTTTACGTGTTTGCTTTGTTAAAATACGGGTTAAACTAAATAATTACTTAGTACACATACATATATATGTATATGTATGTAGGTGTAATTCTTACAATATACAAAATACAAAATGAAAGTGAACTTAGTGTGATTAAGAAAATGGTACTGTTGATATATATTTCTATTATTAATGTATGAATCAAATATTTGGCTATTTTACTTACGTGACTTTTAGATTACACTCACTCACTCACTAACCCAGCAACCAAATTATCTAAAGAAAAGTAAACTTGAAACATAAATGAAGTTGTTATTCGTATCTATGTTTATTTTGTACATGAATTTCATAAACTTTTAGAACGTAAACCTCTATTTACATAGCTCTACTTTTAATTTAAGAAAATTATTACTCAATCATTAAACAGTACTAAAATCTAATATAAATTTGTATCAGTTTAAGTTATGCTATATTTCATTTCAGTTTAACAAAAGAGGCATGTGTAAAGTTTTGTCCGACAATGATAGTTTTTCTTGACTTAAAAGCAGCATTTGACTCTGTAGGCCGAGAGGCTCTATGGCAGTGTCTATCATTGAAAAGTGTACCTCAGAAGTACATAAGCCTTGTAAAGGCTCTTTACTCGAATACTACCAGTCGAGTGAGAGCTTATGGCGAACTGTCATCTGATTTTACAACTTTAAGTGGTGTCTGACAAGACTGTCCACTATCCCCATTTTTGTTTAACTTCATTATAAACATATTGCTGGAAATAACACTCTCGTCGACTGAATTTTCAGGAATTGATCTCCTGCCAGGAAGTCTACTTATCGACTTAGAATACGCAGACGATATAGTCCTGTTTGGTGAAGACGCTGACAAAATGCAGAGTCTTCTGTTAGAACTGAGTAATAATGCCAGGATGTTTGGGATGCGTTTCTCCCCCTCTAAATGTAAATTGTTACTTCAGGACTGGCCTGCGTCAACATGTAAACTAAGGATAGTTAGTGAAGTAGTCAAACGCGTCGACAACTTCACCTACCTTGGAAGTCTGATCAGCCCTAATGTGTTGGTTTCCTACGAAATCTCAGCACGGATTCAAAAAGCTCGTTTGGCTTTTGCCAACTTACGTCACCTATGACGAAGAAGAGATATCCGTCAATCAATTAAGAGACGAGTATACTGAGCAGCAGTTCGTTCTATTCTACTTTACGGCTGTGAAACATGGCCATTAAGAGTAGGAGATACTCGTAAGTTACTAGTATTTGACCACAGATGCCTTAGAAATATTGTTCGCATCTGCTGGGATCACCGGGTAAGTAATAGCGAGGGTAGACGCAGAGTATTAGGGAATGATGGTAAATCAGTTGATGAGGTCATGAATCTTCATCGACTGAGATGGTTAGGCCACGTGTTACGTATATCTGAACACCGATTACCACGACGCGCTATGCTGGCTAGTATTGGCGATGGTTGGAAGAGAGTTAGGAGTGGCCAAACGAAAACGTGGCATCAGAGCGTGAAGTCACTAACTTCTAGTTTGAGCCATGTTGGTAGATACAGACTACCTGGTTGGGATCCGCATGACTATCGTAACCAATGGTTGGAGACTCTGTGTGACATGGCTCAGAATCGATCACAATTGCGTAGGTGTATACACTCTTTATCCTCCTTGAGATCAAAATTGCTTCATATGTCTTTCTTCCTGTACTATATCCTTATATACAACCTATCTTTTATATACTACCACCACTAAATTAAGTACTTCTATGAATTCGGTGTTCATCTTGTGCTAACGAGGTATGACAACTTGGACCGATGCATATGTGTGCCTGGTCCTACGTTGTAGCTGACTGACTGACTGAACTAAAATAATAACGGTATATTTTTGTAAAAATATTTGATTTTATATAAGAATTTCCTCACTTCTTGATTTATTCATTCATGTTAATTGGTCTAAAATGTATCAATGTATGTATTTTCTCTTTGTGCCTGAACAAATTATGTGATAGTCAAAAGTGCACGTGGTCCAAAAAGGTTACAGGATTGAACATTGTCCTATTTAATTTGATTTTGGCAAGGTGGAGAAGGGAGGTATTGTACCTCATTATCCAGTTGACTGTATTCATAAACTTGTATTTAGTAAATGAGTTTAGGTAAAGTACTAGTAATGCTTATCCAACTCCAAAAGTTTCTGATAGAAAGTTTTCTCACTTTAAAACTACTTTCAGGGTTTCGCTGATTTAATTCATGAGTAAATAAATTGACTGTAGTATACAATCAACTAAGTTCTGTTATACAATGGTCGAGATGAAATGCTATTATCTTTTAAAACACGGTAAATGAAACTGTTATTGTTGATTGTGTGTTTTAACAAGGCACGTTTTTTCTAGTGATTTAGTAGGTGATATATCGATTTCCATTATTCTGGAAATCTTGAACTTTGAAGAACCAGGAAAAAAGTAGTATCATTAAAGCTTTATTTTGAAGTTAGTAAAAATAAAAAAAACAACCGCTGTCGGTAGTTATTGGAAACTTTGGATAAATTGTTTCAGAATCGTTCACAATGAAGCAGATGGATTCATTCTTTATTTTAACTTCGATCTTGAATCCCAGTATCCTTTTCCACATGCTTTTCCATCCTGTGTTTTCAAATTATATTCCTAAGGTTCAGTTTTTCTTTTTATCATCTATACTACATTATTTCGATATCTTATGCTCTTTTCATCTTATCATGTTAATCAGATATGGAAACTTTGGCTAACCCATATCTCTATCCGGATATATATTGATATCTATATTTCTATCTGTTTGTATGTCTATAAGCGAGTTCTGGGAACTCTTAAAAAAACACATCACACAATAAGTAATTATATGTGAGTTTGACAAACCATAAGCACAGTTTTCAGCAAAGTATTTTGTTATTATGATAGTCTTGAGCGAGCTCATTTGTTGTTTAGAAAGATATGTCATAATAACGATTTAAACACACTTAACATATAACCTTTTAAGTTCAAATACATCATTTCACTCGTTTCAAATTAAACAAGCTAGCAGATCTAATTCTTAGTTGAGCATGTTCACATCTTACAATCGAAGCACCAGATGCATATGCGCCACAAAAATTTCATTTGATTTGTGTGAGGGCTATGATACTGCCCGGGTGCCCAAACCGAAGCAGGTGGTTTTCTTAAGGGCCCACACGCGGAGCCTTTGACCTAAAGATCTGATCCACAAGGCAGTGGAGCATCGTGGGGAGATGCAGTCTCATGGTAGCCGGTGACCAACGATTGATCGTACAATGGAGAATTACACGAATGTTATTCTAAGCACTTAATTGCTATTTAATCTTCACTTTGCTTACACAGAACACAGAACATCTCATTCTTAATCTTGATTCAATATTAAATTATTCAATTTTCATTGTTGCTTTATTTATTTCAAATTAGTTATGGGATTGTCCATCTTTAATGCCTATTAAATCATGGTCTATCAATTCTACAACATGGCCTGTTAATGGTTCCGCTTTCACTCCAGATATTTCTTTACTATCTTCTAATAATACTAATGGTATAATAAATGATCAAAATAATTGTGAAAACTTTTTATTATCAACTTTAAATCCATTAGATTTGAAACGAAAAATTTGTTTATGGGATATTCGTATCAATGATGTATCTAATCCACTTGTAATTCAATCAAGTGATTGTTCAAATGTTAAACATGATTTACCAACGTGAGTCGTAATGTATGTATGTCTCTGTTGTTATTTTTATCTTACTTTAATTATGGTCAGTGTGGAGAAAAGTTGGTATTTTTACAGCATTATTTTGATCGAAAGATCCAGGATGATACATTGTTCTAAGTGTCATATGATATAGTCTACATAAAATCATATCCTCAAGTTTCTTGCGATTTGATCCTGGAGAGTTTCTTTCTAACTACTTTCAACCGTCTTACATCGAAAGATAGTACAAACGACATCGTCACTCAGATTAATGGCCGCATTAAAAATGAATCGATAGATTTTGGATAGCACGAATGACTAGACAAACACAAAATCGATCACTACTCAGTGGTTGATCATTTTGGGTATTTCTGTCTTTCAGAAAGTCAGTTGGGAATCAGTAGTAACGCCTTGGACTATAAAGGTGAGAGAAATTGGTTCTAATTCCACTGAGAGCATCAGCTCCCTCAGAACTCTGAAGTTTCAAATCACTGTCTGACTTTTGTTAGACTACCATTGAAAACCTACGAACATAAACTGGTCAAATGTCAGTCCTGAATATCAACAACGACATAGTTCAAACTTTTGGTAACAAGTAAAAATTAGAACCGTCTATCTGGTCTTAGAAGCTCAGTGAACAACACATGTGTTTTAATTTGAGGGCTTTAGGTTCGAGTGTCGAAGTGAACATCAATAGTAGAATGCAGCCTTACACAGCAAGTGAATCTCAGACAAGACAAAACGAGCGTCCTAAATTTTATTACTGACCAGAATCTATCTATTCGATAAAAACTTACAATATAGTAGCTTTATCTAAGCAATCCAACAGAGACAAACCAAATTTCATTCATGAATATCACCAACAGGTTATTTCAAACCATTATTAATAATAATACTGGTCTTAGTCTTTCGAGATTGTATTTGTTAAATGTACTTGATCTTTTAGACTTATTTCTTTGTGCCTTAAATCATTTTTATTCACAATCATATATATGTTTTATTATTTTAATTTAAAGAGCACTCAGTTGGCTTTCACCAAATCATTTGCTATTAGGAACTTACGAAGGTCATTTATACGTTTATGATATTCGCAATCCTAAAATGGAATTATCAAATGTAGATGTTACAGATGCAAATGAAACCTTCAAATCGTCCTCACATAGATGTAAACAAGTATGCATGTTTAATAAATTTATATTTTATTGTAAATTTTTCTATTTGAAGTTGATTTTTATCACAGAATAGCTTTAGTTGAAGAACTATTGAAGTCCAGGGATCATTCACTAAACACTAATTTCGCTGTAATTCGAAACTCATCAACTATATGCACCTATTACTTCACCAGAGGTAAAATGTTGAGTCCTTATGGCTAATTAAACAGGTATCATTTAGGGTAATCATCACTGTGTATCATAAATTAAGACAAATTAGAAATTGCAACCAATGGATGGTGAGTCGGGTTCGCCCCTTAACAAAGTGGAAGATATTGAATAATTTTGGAGTAGGAATCTTGGAATTCTCAGATAGTTTACAATCCTCATTAGTTGTCGGATTGAATTCGATACTTTTAAGTCTTTTATGGTTATGTTATTAGTCAATTACGTAAGTAAAATATATGCCAGTTCGATTCTTAAACTCCAGGTAGCTCACTTTGTGCGGAAAAATATACGTTTATCAAACTGAATATTTATCAAATTATATACTACCAATCTATGAAAAACTATCCAGTTGTTCGAACCAAAAATGTTTCGCGACTCAAACATATAACCTCAATAGGATGTGTATTACGTATGCCCAACCACTATCCATCTTTATGGGGAATGTTTCAGTGATGTATATAAGCTCGTAGAAAGAAAGCTAGAGGTGACCAAATCAAAATATAGGATCAGTCCATGAAGTTGGTTTGGGGTCCACTTATTAATTGCAGCCAGTAGTTGGAGGCGTCAGGTGACATAACTCAGAATCAGTCACAATGGTGCCGATTCATGCACTCTTTGTTTCCCCCTTAGGTTTTGAGTTTTAAAATTATTTCATTTTTAATGGTTGAGTTCATGAGTCAATTGAAGATAGACCACCATGAAAAACCTGCAAGCACTGAACGGCTGTTTCGTCCTAGATTGGAATTCTTCAGCAGTGCGCATCCACGGGTTCATTCTTATCGAACCGTGTTACCATTTATGCCTGATGTTTTTTTTAATATCGTTGATATTATTATTGCGGTGTTCACTACATATGTGGACAGATATAAGTAGTATGTAGTAGGAATTTGCAGTGGAATGCTTACCAGCAGAGGATTGAAATGAAGGGGACAGTAAGGAAAACGGAAATCAGTTAGAGTAACAACAGAATTAGAAGAAATATGGAGTATGTAAAGAATTACTGAAGGAATGTGTGCAAATGGCGTGTTTAATCTCTGATGATTTTCATATTTTACAAAGGTGTTGTGTGATTTTGCATAAAACAATATATTAGTTTACTGTACCTGAGTCTCCGTTCACTACATTACCTCTTTCACTACTCTGAAACTAGTGTTGATAATCCTATTTCATAGTGCTGTAATAGTTTGTTAACTTGCATTAATGTACATCTGTCTCACGTTATATGTTGCTTATATGTAGGCGAACAATATTGTTTTCGACTATATCTTCGTCAGGATTTACTTTAATATACTGCAATATTTATATGCATATACATAATTATTAAACTAATCAAGGCAATTTATAATTCAGTGATAACAGGGGAATAAATTACATAAATAAATATAGTAAGTAAAGAGTACAAATTGGCAGTGTTATAATAGGTGTACTAGCTGTGATAAGAATAATAAAGGTTTGTATCCATGTTTCATAGTGGGAATTAGATCAATGACTTGAAAAATATAGATGCTGAGATAACATTTATAAAAACTATAAGATTATGTAATAAAAAATGTTCAGAAATTTGGACAATGAAGCGTATACTTGGGAGGAAAATGGATGGGAGGGGGTGAAGAAGAATAAAAGAACAAATAGTATAGAAAATAATAATAAACAAAGTCAGAAGGGTTTCTTTGTTGAGATGCGCACTGCTGAGGAGTCCCACAATAAGACGAAACGGCCTTCTAGTGCTTCCCGGCTTTCCATGGTGGTCTAGCTTCAACTGACTCCTGATTTCAACTATAAAAGTAATAGATAAAGTCATTGGGTAAAGCCAAGGGAGATATAAAGGTGTTACAAATTTCTTATGAATACAATGACTTGGATTGTTAGGTCGAATTCTTATAGCCTCTACTATCGAACCCTATAAGTAAAACTAGTAGGAATACGATAAATAGCTTAAAATGGTCTATTTCTGTCTATTACATGACCGCTATCTATCAAGTATGATAGAAAAAAAGCTGTGTATTGTTTTGAAGGTACCCTTTCCTAACCACGAAGGTAGGTGTTTACTAACTGGTTGGCTCAGTTGTCTGGTAGTGCGCCCAATATAGCTTTCTCCACAGGAGCAGCTGAATTCGTAGATACACGTAGATGTGGCAGAATCAGGTAACTTATGCTTTAATTGAGGAATCATCATAGATGGGTTCGAAACTTCTAGGTATATTCGTTTTCATAATTTTTTATTTTCATAAGTTCAATTTCTGCTGTTTTTTTCATTTATTCTACCTCATTATTTTTACACAGATTGTACAAATCCTTACGCATAATTATCCAAAAACATCAACTGAAAATATTCCTAATACTTCCAAATATATCGGACTAATTCAAATCAATGGTTCAATAGATGTTTACCAACAGGATGTATCAAATGACATGTTTACACATGTATATCATGATGGCAGAAAATCAATGACGAACATTGATAATAGATGTTATGGAAGAGTTAAACCATATGGTTTATTTCTTTCTTCTGATCTTATGAATTCACAACAACCATGGAGATTATTACTATCAACTGGTATTCCTGACAATAATAGTAATAATAATAACCTAACATTAACAACTACTTCATTATATACTGCTAACATGAATTATCATACAACAATGCCAACTAAACTTGATTATCAACTTTGTGTACATCCAAATCTAATTGAAACAAATGTTCCAGGATTCAACAATCTCTCTAGAATTCATTACATAAAATTGTTTAATATTTAATGTACATACATAAAAACAAAATTCATATCAAAGTATGAAATGTCCTGTATGATATAGTTACAGTGATTTTACTCGACTGGTGATGATTGATATACTTCCTCTCTGACTGATTGTGATAGACAAGAATGTTTATAATGTTTAAAGGAAATAGAAGATGAATAAGAGGCAATCAACATTGTAATGTATTTATTTTGTATGTGTATGTAAAATTGTACATTTATTGCATTTAATAATAGTAATACATTTAAGAAATAAAGTCAGTTATTCCTTTTTGTATAGACAAAAGAAGCAACGAAATTTTCGTGACTTCTTGATTTTTATGCCTTTTGAGTGTAGTTCGCTTGTATAATTAACTTTGTCCGTTGTCGTTGCTGCTGTTGTCTGTTTCACACACACATACATCCTCCCATTGTCAGTTGTTTTATTTGAATGTTATCTAATCTTTGATACTTTCTGATATCTTCTTCTTGTAATCAGTAAGTTAGATGAAGTCATTGTTATTGACCAAGAAAACTGTTGATGAGATTTGATTCGTAAGAGCTTTCATTTTACCGCTTTTGATGTATAAGACAACTATTGATTAGTTTCTGTCGTGACATAAGTGGAGTGGTAGCTTAGTGGTTAGGATGTTCAGCTTCTCATATTTGAACCCCGCTGCTCCATCTACGTCATTTCGGGCAACCGGTTAGTATCACTAGCTCGCATAACTGAGGTGTGACTTATAACCAAGTATCTGGTGAATGAGTCTGGTATGTTTTCTATGTGTACCTCTTGGGGCCTTAAAATTATCCGCCGGAAATGACAAACCCTTACGAATAAAATTCACGCTGGTCGCCTAGTGAACGAAGAATTGGTGGGGAAAACCGACCTATTTTTTATGCAAAATCAATCCGTGACTTTGTAAAACATGAAAATCATACATTGAATGCATCATTTGCTTATCTTTCTTCAGTTATCTGTGACACACTGCGTCATTCTCCCTATGTTATCGTCTTGATTGCTCTTCATTTTCCTTCCCTTCTCATTTCAATTTTTACTGGTAAGCATTTTATTCCCGATTCCTACTATGTACTACTTATATCTGTCTGCATATGCAGTGCACACCTCAGTCGCACAGGTCAACGACTATCTGGGCTCAACCAAAAGTTACTAGGTTAAAGCCTCGGTATGTGCATCATTACTGAGACACATCTATTCAGGTGAAGAGCCGTAAATAGGACGAATCACATTCCCTAGGTTTCACTGCTAGCCACTATCTGACTGTAATGCAAACCTGTTGATGAGACTGCTTATCTCGATATTTAGATTCTATTTTGCAATTTTTAACAGACAGGTATCATCTTGATTATATCTAATCAGAGGAGAGTTTGTTTAGCGAATAAAATAAATCTGATTTAAAACCCAATGAACTTCAGATTTTAACTTCTTTATGCCTATTTTATTTATTTTCTGTGATTGAGTACAATTGTATGCATAATCACTTTATTGAGTTATAATAGTTGTCTGACATTGAGGAATCCTTGATCTGTTATAATGCAAATGAAAATTATGTATTTTCAGATTGATAAATTAACTACTTTATGTTAGATTTTATTCTTCAGAAAAAAAAATTATATTGTACAAAATATGATGAATAACCTGGTAGATAAATTCATGCAAATGAAAGTAAGTTTTCTGATTCACCCCTTAAAATGAAGATTAGAAGAAATTCAATTTCGTACAGTGTTAATTAGTTTGGACTCTATAGATTCACTGGTAAAATATCTATGTATAAATTCTGGTCTTTACTGTTTGATCTTAGGCTGATTGGTGTACGAGTTTGAAACTGTCAGATCAAGTAAGCGAAGATGAATAGTGGCTAGCAGTGGAATCCAGGATGCGCATTTCGTCCTATTTAGGACTCGTCAGCTGGATGTACCTGCATCTCAGAGTTGATGTTCACCCTGGAGCTCCAACCCAGTACCTTTCGCTTCAAACGCCATCGCGTTATCCACTCAGCTACTGAGTCCTGATAATCACTTGCTTGTGCAATGTTGTGAATTTTAAATCCACATTAGTATTGTTGGTTTGAATCTTCCCAGTGATGTTTAGGACTGCACCTGGTCAGTCTCTAATTGGCATATGTGCATACTGTGCGTATTGCCTCGAGTGTCTATCAGGACTCAGTAGCTGAGTGGATAACGCGATGGCGCTTGAAGCGAACGGTACTGGTTTCGAGTCTCAGAGTGAACATCTACTCTGAGATGCAGGTACATCCAGCTGACGAGTCCAAAATAAGACGAAATGCGCATCCTGGATTCCACTGCTAGCCACTATTCATCTTTGCATACAATGCTTGTGAATTAAAGCTATATCGAGGCAATACGCACATATGCCAATTATAGACTGACCAGTCCTAAACATCAATGGGAAGATTCAAGCAAGCGATACTAAGTGAATGTCAGATCAAGTGTTGTTAGTCTGTTCAATGAATAATTGCAAACATTATGTCTTACGTTTCGACATCATTTTGATTACGATTAAAAATTAGAGTGGATTCAACAGTTGTTTCATTGTCCTTATCAGCTCACATACACACATGATCCCAATAAGGATCTAACTCAGTGCCTTTTAGATCTCACATTACTGATGGATCCCATGTGAGGATGAAACAACTGTTATATTCACCCTTGATTTTTTATAAGTATCCCATTTGATGTCAATCCGTAACAAGCATCATATAGAAAGTAACCTAATCTTCATAAAACTTCATCAACAAGATCCAAAACTGTGTTAAGCTAGTCTACCTTTATTAGTCCATCTATACTAAAAATCAGTTTAACAGTATTTCACTTAATTTATAAACGTTATTCTAATTTGTTGATCTATTTCAACTAGCGATTTCATTATGTTACAATCACTTAATCTATAAGTTGACTTATTTAAATGACTGTCTTATAACTAATTGACTTTATTCAATTTTATATTTTTGGTACAATATAGAATTCTATGGACAAGGTATTTCAACAAGTTCCTGTTTTTTATTTCTCGATCGATCTTGACGTTAAATATTAAGTGATTGCTTGTGAGATGTTAGCAGTTCGGGAATCAATATTTGAATAATGTTCAGTCTTTCCAATGTATATCGCCAGCCACCATAATATCTCTGATTGTACTTTTTTGTAATTTGTACAGCGAAAGGTTGTGAACTTCTCATAAACGTTGTTTATTTAAATATATCTAGATGGAAGAAACAGATAACCTAGGTATTCAAGCAAACCGCCAAGGATTCTCCGTTTATATGCATAATAAGAATATAACCAGTTATCATATATATTTAATTTAAAAAAATATGAATCTATGTATTCGTCTAAGAGTAGTCAGTCATTTTGTATATAGTCAGGGCAAGGTTCGAACCAGCGATTGATTTGACTAACGGGGTTTTTTTGTGGAGATTTTTAGTAATTTTTTATATATACTGAAAGCATGAGTCAGTTGAAGGTAGACCACCATGGAAAAGCTGGAAGCACTGGACGGCCATTTCGCCTCATTGTGGGACTCCTGAGCAGTGCGCATCCACGATCCCGCCTCACGAGATCCGAACCCAGTACCTACCAATAATAATTTTGAAATGAAAATAACTTTTTTACTAAGAGAGCAGTTTTCTTAAATTATTTCAAAAAGTGATTTATTATTTTTTTTGGAATAGATAGATCGTGACTAGCGATAAAATACAGGATGTGCGTTTTGTTCCACATAGGAGACCTCACTAATATGTACCCCTGTCTCACTAAATGTTCACACTGGAATTCGGACCTAGTACATTTCACTTCAAGTACTAACGTGTTATCCGCTAAGGTATTGAGTCCGAATGCCCGCTAACTTGTTCAATGAGTACTATGTTTATACCATTATTTGTAGCGGTTCAAATTATTCCGTTGGTACGGAGTTTTTAATCAGTCTTTGTTCGCATACATACATCTTGTGCAGACTACCTCAGTATAGCCATATCATTACAGATCTTATCAAGATTTATGGATTGTAGCTAGCATTGTGATGCAGGATGTTCATTTTAAACCCTTACTAATACATTCTTGATTCTCGCATTATTATTGTGTCCCATGTTGATTATTTTCTTCATAAATGGTTAAACTTTGAAGTACTCCCGTGTTGTTTATAGAGCAGCCTTTTTATCGAACGGGTTTCCGAGTTGAACTGCAATCTACTTAATCTTGGTTAAGTCACCTAGTTAGTATTTGGTTAGTTTTCTCCAACTATTTGATCTCATGAACAACAATTATTAATCTTAACGTGTGAATGGATTATTTTTGTGTGAAACATTTATTTTCCCTCTAGATATTTGACTGTAAGTTATCATCATTAAACGAAATGGATTGAAAGTAGTAGCATATAATTGTAACTGATCAGTGTTTCAGTTTACTGCTGATCTTTTAATCGGTGTGACTCTATTCTTATCTACCCAATGACTAGATTTGAAGTTTCTAATTTTCATGGTCTAGGTTTTCTCTGCTTACATTTCTGATTTGGTCCTTCGTAGCAAAAAATATTAATTGGCAGCATTGTGTTCTCGAAGCTAAACAGTTTAGTTGTAGAGGTTTCATTGTCGCTCTCGACAACAACATCATCTATTTCATCTAGGAGTAATCTTGTCAGTTGTTCCACAAATGTTATGTCAGTGCATTCTGATGGTCTTATTCATGATTGTTTGTCTTTATTTGTTCTTAAATTCACGTTGACTGCTAATCACAAACAAGGTCACTCAGAACGAGTTGATATGATAGGTATGGAATTACTGAAAAGCTGACTTCCACATGTAGTAGGCGGTGACGATATTGTCTGGAATAACAATGAGACCTCTGCAATTAAATTATACAGCTCACAGAACACAGTACTACCGAAACATCCACCTGAACACTTGTTATTCCTATTCATCTCTTTTATACTGATAATAATTACGATGTATGTTCGAATAGACAAAACTCAATCACATTGGCGTAGATATATTTACTTGGTACCTTCCTGTAAATGTTATACTCAGTACGAGATTTTATACTTTTTATTGCCTGATTACTGATTTGTTGTGCCAGATCCTGCATTGTGTGTTTATTTGTCCGTCCCTCACTTTTCCCCATTTCACGATTTGTCGCCTAATTGTTTGTGGTGTTATAGTATGTTTTCTTTTGGTGTTCTTCAAAAAAGATGATAGCTTTCTCTAAAGTTTTCTTGACTGTGTTTATTGTAGTTTTATGCTTCTAAATTTTTACTACTGTTTTCCAAGGCTAAACAACCATATATTGAAGCAAGTGAATTAAATGCCAATGACGTACAAGTTACATTGATTATGCAAGGTTTACAAGCGCCTAGTCGAGGATTTTGTGGACTTATTAAACCCGGTTGTTCAGGGAATTTTCACAGTGATTCTTTCAGTACAACATCTGCAAGTATTCGTCAACAATTAGGCAATGGATTACTAAAAATGGAGCTTGGTGAATAGTAAGTTAGCGTCTACTTATTATTCACTTCAATATTTAATTTATGTTTGAGTATGTGCACTTATTTATCCATAGTTTATTATTATTATTATTGCTGTTGTTTGATGATATATTTTATCCATAAGCACAATAACTATAATCGTAGATCAATGGTTTTGATGGTTAAAAGTGTTGGGTGGCCATGGGTGTTCGAATTGTAGTCTACCCACTAGTATCACTAGCGCTCACACTAAGCAGCGGGCTGGAAGACATCTAGGGGCAGCCAAACTGGGACCTGGTATCAGTTCGTGAGGTCACTGAAAATTGGACTTAGCCATGTTATCTAGATAGGATCCGCGTGATTGTCGTAAACAATGGTTCGAGGCTTTGAATAGTGTGGCTCAAAATTGTTTGCAGTGGCGCAGGTTCATCCATTCTTTATCTTCCCCCGAATTCTGAGATTCTTAATTCCTTATAACTTCTTTTGGTTTTTATCCTGCTAATTTATGCTTTCTTTTTGAGTTGTATCTTCGATGCCAAATCTTTTCTATTACCACTGACGCTATTAATACCTCTAATATTCTAGGATTGGGCTTGTGTTATATCCCGAAGAGGATTATGAATAGTAACTTTTGAGGACTATTTATGGACCAATATGATATATGTATTTTCCAATATATAATTGTTAAATAACTTAACTATTCATATTCATGTTCCTTTTATTATGAGCTTTATTTTGATCTATAGACTATTACTGTACGATTTACCATTCCTGAGTTATACTCAGTCTATTAATTACTGTTCACCCTATTCACAGCCACATTTAGGTGAATCCTGTACAAATGTTATTTTCTATTTTATGGTACGATATGGTCTGTTTGATTGGTATATAAACTCAATATGTTTGAGAATAATGATTCATATTGCAGAGGCTGTTTATGGGGTTCTGGACTTAACTGACTGAGCTAGGCAGAAAGCAGGACGGATAAGTACTCTAGACTGCTCGTACGGGTTTCGCGTGTCATTGGTCCGATCAATAAATCACTACTCTCTAATAGGCGGGTACAAGATATAACAATTGCCGGCACAAGTTATAACAGCCTGACAGTTTTATCTCAGTGTGCTAATAGGGTATGGCAACTTGAGGCGATGTACATAAGTACAGGTTCTACGTTGCGAATTACTGACTGTGTGATGTCAAAATCGAAATTCAATGTAACTTTTCATTATTTCATTCAAAATGATCTCTTTGTTATATGTGGTACAAATATAACTCTTCACTGCCTCCTCTCTTCAGAGGTGTTGTTTATCAAGTCGAGAGAATAGAAACCGAATATCCGGCGCTTAAACATGGTCCATAGTTACAGATGACCCACCTAGAGGAGTTGGAAAATTTTGATTACAAACCAATGGTGCACCTGGTTTCCAGGATCCCGGGGGGGAATGATATATGAACCTCTTGTTGGTTGCCTGATACCATGTGACCGTATCTCCTAACTTTGCTCCACTGCCTTGTGGGCTAGACCTTTTGGTCAAAAGCTTTGTGATCGGTCTCCTGAAAAACCACCCAGATATTATCTCAGTCTACACACAAGTTAAATGATAACTACTTTTTTTGGCTCATATATATTTTATTTTCCCTTTGTACCGATGTTTACGTGTTGAAACAATAATAATAACGATAATAATAATAATCATAATAATAGTAATAATAATGTTATATGTTTTCAATAGAGCAGATTTAAATTGATATATTTCACAAACAGTCTCACGTAAACCTATAATAATTTTGATGGAGAGAGTTTTTGGATATTCGTCTAATTTGTAAGTGGATTAATCTCAATTCGGGTACTATTTAAAACCGGTGTGCGGTAAACAGTCATGTTGTTTAACCATGGTATTGCTTAGCAGCCTATAAGATTGGTATTGTACTTCACCACGTTGTTAATAATTCCCTACATATACATAGGTCCTGGGTTCTAGTCTCACGAGGCTGGGTCATCAATGCACACTGCTGAGGAGTCCCACAATAGAGCGAAACAGCTGTCTAGAGCTTCCAGGTTTTCCACGGTGGTCTAGCTTCAATTGACTCATAATCTCAACTATATAAACTTTCCATTGTTCATTTCAGTCCCATTATTATTAATATCCCTATAATGTTAACAATAATTATAACATCGTTTTACTCAATGAGTATGATTTCAATAATCATGTTATTTTCCTTTTATTCTTGTGTTCTATTGTGTATTTACATTATTTAGTTCATTAACTGTACTATGCGAATTAACTAATCCTAATTCTACTTATGAATATTCTGTACGTCAATTTCCATCGAAAATTATGCCAACATTTTGTACATATAAAGTGAGTTTATATATGTGTGGAAGTGTAAAAAAGAAAATGTGTTTTTTTAACAAGTTTAATTAATGTATCAATGTAATAGTAATATTTGCTCTAGTCCAATACTCTATGTTTGATTATGTAATAAAGAATTCTGAAACTAGGATATTTGCCCATTAATTTGTACCGCATCCATCTTTGAATGTTCAATATATATACAATATCTAGCATGTTTTCATTCATTTAAAGTGTATACACTTGCCCTGGTACGGCCAAGAGTGGGCAAAGTTCGCTCTCCCTTTCGAAATGCTCTCACATGGCCAAGTGTATATAGCATCTGCCAGGGAAGTTTTACTCACTGTCTTCTCACACCATGAGTGCTGTTCGTGAAGTTGAGAGGATGAAAAGCTAGTGTCCGGTGCTTTAACCGGGTTAATGGACACGGAAAGTTCATCTAGGGGAGTTGGAAAATTCTGATTCCGAATCAATGGTGCACATTGGCTCCAGTATCCTGAGGCAACAAATGGCGTATGAATCAGTCGTTGGTCACTGGCTACCATGGGACTGCATCTCCTCACGATGCCCCAATGCCTTGTGGATCAGATCTTTAGGTCAAAGGCTCCAGGTGTGTCCCCCCCGGCAGTATCACAGCTCCCACAGAAATCAAATGAGATTTGTGCGGCGCATATATATCTGGTGCCCCTTTGTACCAATATTTATGTGTTTAAATAAATAAATAATGATCGTCATTTCAGGATGTTACTTTCATTGTGTTTGCTTCTTTTCCTTTGTCAAGTTGAGATATACATAAGTGGAGATATGTAGATAACCTCAGGTGATTGAAACGAAGTGCTCAGTGAAAATTGTACTCCTCTATGCAGCACTTATCCACTAGATGAACGAGAAAATGCTAGATGTTGCACTTTTATTGAAAACTGAGAAAAGATAGTTACCATATATTCCGAATCCGTTGTTTAAGTATGAAAAATTGTAATAAATCACCTCCTTTTTATAAGAATTTGACTTGTAAAACATCCAAAGATCTATATATCTGAAGTTTTAAGTTAATAATCAGCGATCATTCATATTAATCCGTATTTGTTTACGATTAGTCATACTGCTATAACACCTCTTTCCATAGCTAAATATTAGGTATATTTGATGGATGAGGTCTGTGTTAATTATATCTTGTTTCTCCAAAGAATAGACGAAGAGGAAAATATGCCAACCACTAAAGTGGCACTTGTTCAGCTTCTCACTTGTCAGATTCACAACAAACTATACAGATTTGATAACATTACGTAAATAGACGCGATTAATAGATGAAGTTAATTAATTTTAAAAACAAATCTAGAATCGAAGCATTTATGGTTGAAAAAATTAGTGCTTGGAAGAATGACAACTCATTAGTTTGAACAGGTTCTTATGTTTATACTGGTTCATTGTGTTAAGATATTGATAAGTCTTCTGACTGAACGCTTGAATCGGTTTCCTGAGCTCTTCTAATAAGCCTAGGCTAAATCTACACGACAACTTAAACACGAGAGAAAAGGCACGAACCATAGAAAGAACGCTTTACTGCAAGGTTAGTTTATGTACAGAATATTTAAGGTATTTATAGCATTTCGGATAGCATCGGTTTTTTGAATCCTGCTAAACATAGTAACAGGTTAGGTAATCATCAAGTCAGAAATATGACACGTGACTTTCTAGATGTTTCTGAGGAAATTATATTCAATGCTGATTGGGTAAAATGTTTCCCAGTGTTTTCAGGACCCCTTTGGGCTTTTTTGAGGAATATTCTGAGTCTTCCCAACAAATATTATATTGTTTTATATCTTTTCTTAATTTATGCCTATTCTCCTCTCTACTACTATTCATAATTTTATTACTTGTTTGATGAACATAAACTCAGGTAGAGAAAAGCAATTTGTTGTTTCATGAAAAATTACTCAGTGCTTTCGTAAAATATGAAAGCCATGCATTGAATACATTATTTGAAAATCTTCCATCATCCGCCCTTTAAATGCTTCATAATCCTTCCACTTCTCTTGTTATTACAATTGCTCTTTGTTTCCCTTCCTGTTCTCTTCAATTCAATCTGTTGGCAGGCATTCCACATCCCACTGCTGCCACATACTACTTATATCCGTCGGTATAAGCAGCATACACCACACTCGGTGGTCTTGAGCTTAAGCGTTCGCGTGCGAGATCGAAGGTACTGAGACCATTCCCACTTGCGGGGTCGCGGATGAGCACTGCTAAGGATTTCCATACTGGGACGATACAGCCGTTCAGTGCCTCCAGGTTTTCAATGGTGGTCTAACTTAGATCGGTTCATTATCTCAATGAAATAAAAACAAACTACTGAATTAAGGATTTCAAGATGATTGCACCTGTAAAGTTATCATCTTCACTATCTCCTCTGGATTACTTATCACATGTGACCAACTCTTTGGAGAAAGTGATAGTTGAATATAAAGCCATTCGACATCTTTTTTTCACAGCAGTGCTAAAATGCTTTAATCATAACGTCCCACGCTTTATGATCAGACAAATATTACAACGACACCGAAGGTGACCTAGATTAACATAAGTCACTCCTGCTTTCTACATACAAAGCTTTATCTCTTTATTACTATTACCACTACTCAAAAAGCTACTCAGATATCACAAATTCCTCTCCTTGTCCTAATAATCCATTATTATCTGAAGAGTACAAGCACCCTAGCATTTACCCCTAATGATATCAATAATATATTTGTATTTAATTCGAATATGATACATCTCTCTATATTTATTTCCATTTTAATAGATACAAAATAATAAAGTCAAATTACGTTTGAGAAAAGCTTGTGGTTCAGAACAATGGGCTGGTGCATTAGCTGTTAAAGGTTTAGATCAAAGTTGATAACTGCACAATAAAATATATCATTATGATTAGAATATACAACAAATATTTTGTACATGATACTATATGAGATCGTTTAATTAAACTGTAATATACATATATATATATATGCATACATACACTTGTTATTATAAATACAATGCTATTGTATTGAGTCCAAAGTCAATAACTACAATTGGAGCATTGTACTTCAGTACAACGATGATATTTCAATGGATGACAATCCAATGTTTCTTATGATTTCCTTCTTTTGTTTAAATGAACATGTCATCCTTTTTTAAATGATTTTTTTAGTGTATTATAAAACCTTTGACTTTGTTTTATTCGACGTAAATTACTAATATCGCTTTCCTAGCTATATTTGCTTTCCTTTTTTAAAGAAACATGATTATAAAAATATAGGTAAATATATAGTTCTGATAATCTTCGTCTTCTTATTACACTATTGGTGGAAACGAAGGGTCCACCTAGGGGAGTTGGAAAACCTTGATTCCAAACTAATGGTGCACAGGGGCTTCAGTATCCTGAAGGAACAAATGGCGTATGAATCAATCGTTGGTCACCGGCTACCATGGGACTGCATCTCCTCACGATACTCCACTGCCTTGTGGATCAGACCTTTACATCAAAGGCTCCGGATGTGGCCCCCTAAGAAAACCACCTGCTTCAGTTTGGGCACCTGGGCAGTATCACAGCCCTCACCCAAATCAAATGAGATTTGTGTGGCGCATATATGTCTGATGCCCTTTTGTACCAATATTTATGTGTTTAAATAAAATAATAAAATAAATACACTATGGAAATATATAATGCTTGTTTATTTTACATTCTAACATAATCTTCAGTATAGAGATTTGTGGACATGATTGGATACTATTGGTATTATGAACCCACCTAAGCTACTTAGCCGTTGAAAACCTAAGAGCTGTAGACAGCGGCTTCGGTACGGTATGCAACTTCTCAACATACACAGACTTGTCAGTGGGGATCGAACCCAGGACCGGTATCGCCCGTAGACCATTGAACTGGGATTCAATGGCGTTTCTTTTTTAACTTCAATCATCATACGATATTGCGTGACCACCATTCACTGTTTTTGGTGGGTAACAACTATCTCACATTCGATACGTTTGAACTTCACCGGTTATGGCTTCCCAATAAAATCCCAGGAGGCTGTGTTCGGACCCCTGAAGGGTCGTGGACGCTTACTGCTAAGGAGACCTATACGAAGGTGAAACGGCTGTCTTCGCGAACAATATTAAGTGTTTCTCATTACTACTGCTACTACAAACATTTCGATTCCTTTGCTATTTTTCTAGTTAGTTCTGTTTTTGCTTGCTATTGTGATATGTGAACTTGGTTTAACATACACATATGCTAGTCTGTACATCGATCATGGCTGATCGAGTCTCGATCCCGTACTTTTTAACATTCAAAAAGAAACGAAATTTTATCGGGAGGCTCTAGGAAACTGATAGTTGTCCTTGCATTCGAGATAACGTTACTTAGTCTTGTAGTTGCAAACCTTGCCAATTAACCGATTTTGACAATAACCTTATTCAATATAGCACTGAATGTAGGTTACTTGTTAACGGTCAATTGTTTGATGCTTAATACTTTATCTAAAAGAAATCTAGTATATACTTGATATAAGGAAGTCGAATCCACAAAATGATACATCATTTTTGTCAACGCTGAAAAGGTTTTACCACATTTTTATCAATAACAGTCTTCAAAATTATTATGATACGCTTGAAGAATCTAGACACATTATGTGCTTCCGCACGCATGCTAGGTCACGACCAAATGGTAAATGAGAGAAGTTAAAAGAAGACGGTTGTCGGCGGAAGTCAATCATACTATTCGTACAGGTCTGGCTTAAAAATTTGAGGGATATTTATGTATATACCAATGAGTTGAGCACATCTGAACTAGGCTTACCTATTGCAGCTTTTTGATTACCCTTTAATCTTTTCACTCACTTACTAGGTCGCGTCCGAGTATGGGGAAGCGCGCGTATCGGGACCGGATGACCGCATAACGTAAAACATGAATAACAAGTATACATATTCGTCAGGAATAAGAAACAATGTTACACATAACAAATTCCTTTTTTTTTAAATCAAATAAATAGACAAGACAATAGACTACATACAAAACCACTTAGTTAATGGTATACACTTAATAGAATAAACAATGAATTTGAACTTGGCGCATATATATATATGTGCATTGGTTCAAGTACCAATACAATAATACATTAGCACAAAGGCAAATAATTGTTTTTTCCAAGTTGTCTTTCGACCTCACAAGAATAAAACAAAACAGTATAATTAAAGCAACAATAAAAGAAGAATAAACTATAACGTGGAAGGACCAATCAATTATGTCTTGAGAAGAAAAACCGGCAACAGAATAAATAATTAATTATACCTAATGATGAAAAGCAAAGATAAGTAACTATATGAAGGTGAGTTGATCTATTATTAGGGATAGATTGTATTTTTCATTTAAAATCAAATGTAATCTCAACCTCAGATAAGGATAAATTGACGCCGAAACACACGCAAACAAACAGGGTAATAAGTAACATGAAACAAACTGGTGCACACCCAAAAAAGAGGAACAAACAAACAAAATAGAAGGGTAAAAATGCTTTTAAAGAATTAATTTCTTAATCATTATTATAAATAATACACTTGTTCGAAGTGTGTGTATTGAAAGAGTAATAGTATTTATTACTTAATCAACATATGAAATAGAAACATAAAGAGTAAGAAAAGATTATGTAACCGACTTTAGGCACTTGAAAGTTGATCATTATCAAGTTAAATAATAGAATACATGATCAATAATAAATGTGTATATAGAGAAAAATAAAGCAATACTGAAAGGGAGAGAGACAGAGAGAGGGTAACAGGGGTGAATGGATCCTTCTTATTGAGTAGTATGTATATTTATATATATGCGTACAATTTGTATATGTTATCACATTGTCAACAATGTAAGTTAACAATTAAGGTTATGTAACTTGTAATCATATTAATCAATTATTCGTTAACCATTTTTTGTTGTTGTCAAGATTGAAAATAAAAATAAATTAAATCGTTTCTAATGGCATTAAACGTTCCAGAAATATTTTCAATGCTATTCTATCTTTTTGTAATTTTATTAATGTTGTAGTTAATTGTTCATTAATTTGACTAATAGAATCACATTGATGTTTTAATATATCCACATTATTATTATTATCATCACTATTATTATTATTATTATTAATAATTGATGGGGAGATGTATGGTTGTTGAGATTCGGTTAATCTATGAAGATGAGAAAAATAATATACAAAAATTAGGTAAAACATATACCTTATAGAGATGAATTGCCCCCAAATGCCCTGGTACGGCCGAGAGTGGGGAGAGTCCGCTCTCCCTCTCCAAATGCTCTCACATGACTACGCGTATATAGCCTCAACCAGGGAAGTCCTACTCACTGAATTCTCACACCAGGGGTGTTGTTTACGAAATTCAGAGTAAGAAAAGCGAATGTTCGGCGCTTTAACTGGGTTGGTGGACACGGAAATTCCACATAGGGGAGTTGGAAAATTCCGATTCCAAACCAATGGTGCACATGGGCTTCAGTATCCTGAAGGAACAAATGGCGTATGAATCAATCGTTGGTCACCGGCTACCATGGGACTGCATCTCCTCACGATACTCCACTGCCTTGTGGATCAGACCTTTACATCAAAGGCTCCGGATGTGGCCCCCTAAGAAAACCACCTGCTTCAGTTTGGGCACCTGGGCAGTATCACAGCCCTCACCCAAATCAAATGAGATTTGTGCGGCGCATATATATCTAGTGCTTCGTTTTACCAATATTTATGTGTTTAAATAAATAAATAAATATAGAGATGAATTAATCAGTTTTTGAGCAAACCTCAAAATTGAATAGGTATTTCCTTTATTGGTAAAAGTATGTCTTAGAGAAGAGGTAATCAGAATTCGGAACATGAGTTTTACGATTTTGGTGTGAACATTCAGGGGATAAGATACATGTCTACAAATTTATAGCGCATTCATCTTTCAATGTTCAATATATATATATATATATATATATATATATATATATATATATATATATATATTGTTTTTGCTTCTTTTCCTCCGTCAAGTTGAGATACACATAAGTGGATATATGTAGATGACCTCAGGTGATTGAAATGAAGTGCTTAGTGAAAATTGTACTCTCATGCACTAGATGAATGAGAAAATGCTAGATGTTGCACTTTTATTGAGCACTGAAAAAGGATGGCTATCTTGAAACATAAGCAGTTGAAATAGCTTTCGTTTAACTCATACATTACTGTCATACGAATTACTATTCGTATTTTGATGCCAGTCTATTTATTTACAGTTTCCTTCATTCACAGCCACGTTTTGGCCTTTTCATGTATTCTTATTTTATGATCTGATGAGGTTCAGTATGTCTGTACATAAACCAATTTTGTTTGAATCATAAATAGTAGTAGGTTGCTAATTCTGCATTTAAAGGCTGGGCATAAAAAAGAGCTAGCGAATAGTGGGTCAAAAAGAACCTAGCTGTCAGCTCCGTGCCAATAGTGCTGATCGGGCGTGCAATCGACTAAATCATAGACACTAAAGCTATAGAGTAAATAACGAACCAAACTAGCACCGGGGTTCTGATTGGTGACCTGGCACGTGATAATAGTCAACTGATTTCAAGACATTATACAATAATAGTAATTATCAAATTATCATCATAATTCAAGTACAAGAAAAAACTTACTTCATTTCTTCTGAGTTGAATTCTGCTGTAAGAGATGGAACAAAGTCCTGTACATAAAAGAATAACAGTGAAAGAAAAATTAGGTGATGGTAATTAGTTGAACTGGTCGGTCAGTCATAATAAATGTAGAATCATTTACATTGATTCAAGTTGCCACATCACATGAATAAAGCGAGATGAAACGATCAAAACAAATGCTTGTGTAGTAATGGTAAAAGAAGTGGTAAGAGTATCAGTAATAGTAGGAAGAAATCGAACACAGACGACAATATAGTCCGAAAAAAAGTAGTTTATGAAATAAAAAGTACACAATAATTATAGGATTCAAAGGATGATAAAGGAGGAATACAACCGTTCAATTGAGACTTATTCTAAACCATGTTAATCAACGTCTCCCAACTAGGTAGTCTGTACCTCCATACATGACTCAGTTCAATTGTTAGTGACTTCGACTTTGGTTTGGTGATGTCTAGCATTCTTTTAGCCTACTCCAACACTAACAAACATCGCACGTCGGGCGTAGATAATGGTTAGACGTATATGTAATACATGTTCTGAATACCTCAGCCGATAGGGGGTTCACGACCTCACCAATCGATTTGCTATCTTTAACTAACGTCAGCATCGTTCACTCAGTCAGTGATCGTAACATACACGCGTGCAGTGCATCCAGGACATTTATAAACAAACACTAGTAACCTATAAATAAGAGTTGAGTGTGAATACTATTAAGCATACTTTAAACTGATAAATACGCCGTTGTTGATAGTCTTTTGGAGATGGAAAATAGTGGCGGAATGAACCCGTTTGAGTTACAAAACCAAGCGCAATCAACAGAGATAAGCAAATTCTTAGATTATAGTTCAATTTTACGATTGGTTCAAAGTTCTAGCCAATCAACACTACGAAATAGATATAAACATTTTTGTTACTAAGATACATACATATAGAAAAAAAAAATAATGAATTAATAATTAAGCCGGATTACACGATCTGTACTAACAATGAAGTGAATTTTGATCTAACTCACTTAGTGGGTTAATATCAAGACAAGTAAAATTTGAATCTATTCTAAAGAATAGAACTGCTAACCGACTAGACTCTGTTAATTGTTTATTTTCCTAGGGGTGAAGGTAATGAAATAGTCATTTATTTATGCAAAAAATATTCAACTGAGATAGTATGACAAAGGGTTACTAGTCAGTTAACAAATAATATTGAGAAAATCTAGATAATGGCAATATGGCTCCAAATGACGGTACAAAATGGTATGGTATGAAGGAAATAATGGAACTCAATATTTAAAATAAACTAAACAGTGAATGTATCTGTTTTATTGTAATCGACTCTGATAAAAGTCATCCAATCTATCCAATCATAGATAATGATAACCGCAAAGATCCCAATCAGGTAGTCCTCACCTACCAACATTAAACAGGCCAACAGTCAACGAACTTATAGAGTGATATCATGTTATATTTCGGTCACCGTTATCTTCTATCCGACCTACATTTTACAACATCAGGTAACATGACAGATCGACGAAGATAGTGATAAGGAACTATCAGACATATATGTTCTTAATCGACACAAAAAACGCTAAAAAAGTTAATTTATAACAAGCCTAATATGGTGTGTACAACTAACCTCTTTCTCTTCAGTTAGTGAAACACCACATTTCTGTCCCATATTATCATTATGAACAGAATCAATATTAGTGACCAGTAATAAATTAGCTCTAGGCGGTGGTGGTGGAGGTGGAGCTTTCTGTATTACTGATGACGACGGAGATGTTATTGAATCGGAATGTTGACTATTGAATAATATAGGAGATGAATGAATTGTAATCGGCGGTGGTTGTAACCGAGGAGTTGATTCAATCATTGGATTATTAATTGCAGTACAAAATTTATTATCATTATAACTATTAAATGGAAATTGATATGCGTGCAAAAAATCATTTTGATGATGATCTACGGTAGAATAATCTTGAGTTGTACTCATCATTGAATTCACCATCTCAGGAACAGCATTTGTTGGTAATGTTTTAGCTCTTAACGGGATAGGATGTTTTAACTGGCAGAAAGTAAAAGTCAGAGAGAAAAAAAATTTCAAGATGAAAAATAAGAAATAAAAACTTATTAAACCTAGTGACTTAGTGGTTGAAGTGTTCAACTTTCAGTCATTCAGTTTCATATTCTAACTCTGTTTCACGCACTCCGGAATGGAAAAACCGGTATTATCACTAGCCCTTACATTTAAAGTAAGATTCATACCTAAGTAATTGATGAATCAGTTGGTTTATTTATTTATTTTATCCTTTATTTGGGGGGGGGAGAAAGGGGATAAAGAGTGATATAATTATGGTAACTTGGTTACCAAGTATGTGTTTATATAAGTGGTGGATTCGAGCTAAAATTCCTTAATGTGAGGGCTAGCGATACTGGTCAAACTACATCAGGCAGAGTGGGTTCAAACTTGTGACTCAATAGTTGGAAACTACCAAAGACCAATAACTTTACAGTCTGAATACAAGATAACTATGAGAGATGAAGATTTCATTCTAGATGATAAGGAACAAGGTAAAAAATAAACTCTGGTCTTTCTACAACTCGAAATCGGGAATCGCTAGACTAGCATTCTTGTTGGTATACCGACGAAGCATTCAAGAGTTTATCGCCTTAGTTTACTCAGGTCCATGCAATTCCTAATATGAAATTTAGTAAAATTATTTCATTGGTTTAAGTTCATGTGAGCTGATTTTTAACAATCAAACAAACTGTATTAGCGTTTGTGCCGGTCGCGGATGTCATAACTACATTGATGTTCGAAAATAAGATTTTTATTTATTTATTTACTTAAACACATAAATATTGGTACAAGGAAGCACCAGATATATATGTGCCACACAAATCTCATTTGGTTTGTGGGAGAGCTGGGATACTGCCCGGGTGCCCAGACCGAAGCAGATGGTTTTCTTAGGGAGCCACACCCGGAGCCTTTGACCTAAAGGTCTGATCCACAAGGCAGTAGAGCATCGTGAGCAGATGCATTCCCAAGGTAGCCGGTGACCGATGACTGGTTCATACGCCATTTGTTCTCTCAGGATACTGGAGCCCATGTGCACCATTGGTTTGGAATGAGGATTTTCCACCTCCCCTAGATGGACTCTCCGTATCCACCATTCCGGTTAAAGCGCCGAACATTCGCTTTTCTTACTCTGAATTTCGTAAACAACACCCCTGGTGTGAGAATTCAGTGAGTAGGACTTCCCTGACAGAGGCTCTATACGCGTTCGAAAATAAGAACAGAGTTTAAATGAATTAAAAATCGAATATATTATTGTAAAGATCCAGAGAACAGTATGTAAAACTAAACCGCAAGACTGTAGAAGAATTGCGGAAATAGATTTATACTAGACAATTTAAGCAGGATACAACACCAGTGGAATTTGCACATTTAGGCGTATTAAATGGTGTAGTTAAAATTTAAAAATCTAAATAACCTTTATATCTACACTATTTTGGTAAATCACCCTCTTAATATCAACTCATACCAATTACCATTTAGTAGTAATGATCATCTTTAAAAGATCTAAGCCTTTATAATTGGAGGATATTGTCCAGTTCCGACTACATATATATAAAATTGAACAGGAAATAATATTAGTTTATAAACTTATTTACTTGTGCATTTGTATTTAATTTTGATTCGAATAAGGTCATTCCTTCTTCTGATGCTAATAAACTGCTAACATCACTTTGACTAGATAAAGACCAACGTCTTTGTTGCTGCTGATTCGGTTCATGGTGATGATGATGATGTTTTAATTCTGTAAAATTTGTAGATTGAATCATTTCAGTTAGAGATGTATTGACATGATGAATTGATGATGATGACGTTAATGTTTTAACTTCACAAGTTGGCACGGATGAAATTGGTGATGAAGATGATAGGAATAATGATAGATTATGATTATCATAGTGTTGACATGAATTAGGCATATCTATTGATTTATATCCTACTGGACTGATATGATTTTGTTGACAAGTAAAATTCAATGTACAGTTAGTTAATTCGTGATTATTAGTACAATTACTGTTGGCAGTAGTAGTAGTAGCAGTAGTGGTAGTATTTGCTTTTACAGTTGGTGATGTTGATGACAATTTTGTAGATAACCAATTAGTTTCCACTAATTCCAATAAAACTGTCGGTAAATTATTAGGAATTGGAACACCATTTAATCGATACACAACT
Source organism: Schistosoma mansoni (assembly GCF_000237925.1). NCBI lineage: Eukaryota > Metazoa > Platyhelminthes > Trematoda > Strigeidida > Schistosomatidae > Schistosoma > Schistosoma mansoni. The sequence continues at coordinate 4,995,225 of NC_031499.1, read as the reverse complement.
AAATGCATTGCAATACAAAATTCACTCAATGTTAATTGTCCATCATGATCAAGATCAGACAATTCCCTGAAGATGAAATACAACGACTAATTATTTATAGTAAATTTTTCAGATGAATAGTATTCAATACAAAACAATAATTATGATGAGTAATCTATACTGAGAACGCTATCAGAGACACTGCAACATAAGGTCAAAATAACAAAATATGACTGAGTACATACAGTCAGTCAGTCGAAGAGATAAGAGAGTTATTAGCAGGTGTAGGAAGGACTTGGATGTGACCAACTTGGTCTCGTGTGCAGTTACGGGTATGAGGGCTAATATCACTTCCTGGCTGCCCACACCGTGGAAGGGTATTTCTTGAGGGACCTGAAAAGGAAGTTGGGTTAGTGTTGGTCTTAACGACCTGGGAGCGTGACCGCAGTGCCCAAGGGACAACTGCTCAAGGCCGGTCACGCACGACCTTTTTGTGGGGGATTTTTGACGTGTTAGCTCCGTTCTTCAAAGGAACTTACCGCCGGAGACGGAAATCTGTGGGATAAGGCGAGGTGTTCATTTTTAGGGTCGACCTTTTCTAACCCCACCCCTCCTTGTGGGAAGGCAGCATCGCTGTTATGCTGGTTGTATGAAGGAAACACCTTACTGCCGTCACACCTCTGTACAGTCAGCAGTACGACTTCGGACGTTGGGATTGCTGCTTTTAGTCTTACCGCTCTTCAACCGACCTGTCTGGCATGGTAGGACCTTGAGGAACGATAGTTCCAGCCAGTATAACCCGATTGGTTCATCACGATAGGCAAGCCCGACCACTACGTCAAGGTAGCAGCAACGGTCGGGGTACTCAATTGACTGTTAGTATTAGAGGATAGAGAAAAATTATAATGATAATTATTCCATCTGTTTGTGGAAATTGTTAGATTTCATAGTTTATCTCACAGATCGATTTTAGTTAGACAACCATGGAAGATTAAAGAGCAATGGACAGTTGTTTCGTCCCAGCAAGTTGTTCCTTAACAGTTAGTATCCATGACCAACAAGAATCAAACCTAAAATCTTCAAGTTTTGTAGTAAGTGATTAACCTTTAAAGCATTGATTCACAATTTAATATGATTAACGTTTCTAATATCAATCAACAGAATTAGAAGTACGCACACTACGAGACCTATATAATTTATATCATAAAATTATTGTCTGATAAGCATTCCTTAAAAATATATGTACAAAACTGATCTGATTGGCAAATACATATCCAAATTTTAGAATTATTTGAAAGTAGAAATCTTCAAGTGTTCAGATATATCATTTGGTAAAACATATTACTTATTATTGTCTACAGCTTCATAACAGTACAAGATCACTTTACCTGAGACAAGACACAGACAGAGTGAGAAGTGTTTGAACTCATCAGAAGTAAAAATGTTTAATATAGATTACTTGAATCGACTTCTATAAACTGTACTGGATTTATTCAGAAGTACTCACGAATGTCCCAATGAGTAAAGTTAAATTAAATTTCTGACGTTCCGTACGTACGTACGTACATACGTATATAATTTAGATAGAAGTTTTGAGTATATGAACTGTCCCGGATACCAATATTGGCCACAACATACCTATTCTAGAAAATGTGACAAAATAGCCATGCCAAAGTAATCTGTACAAAGTGCTCATATGCCAACAAAGACTAATTAGAATTCAAATTTAAATATCACTAAAGGAATAATTCAAACTCTTACTAATAATGATCTGAACACCCTATTTAATGGATAATGTGGTGGATATCTGGACTCAGTAGCCTAATGGATGACTTGTTGGCGGTTTAAATGGAAAGTACTTATTTTGAGTCTCAGTGCGAACATTAACACTGGTATATATGTACATCTGGTTGACGAGTCCCAAATAGGACAAAACGCCCCAATCCTAGTTTCCACTGTTATTCGCACAATCTATCCAATCTAAATACATTTCTGGAGAGTTTTATTTCTAATTCTCAATCGTCCCATGAATGAACTCATCTGGTTTTATTTGAATGATATTAAAAAAAAATAAACGAACTTGAAAAAATATACTTACCAAATTTTTGATAATTCTGAAGATGGTAAATTTGATAATTCAAAGAATGTCTTCGATTGTAATCCACTGAGTTTTGAACTAATATCTGGTTGTAATCTGAGGAACTGTGATAAATAATAAGCTTTCTGATCAGATGTAACTGCCCATGGATCTACGATACGTTGATTTCTTACAGCATAAACATCATTTGAAGTATTTAAATTGGGAGGGAAATTTGTAGTATTTGTATTAGAAGTAATGGCAGTATTAACTAACGGAGTAATATCTGTAGGATTGGACTGTTGTTTGAATTGAACAATTGGTTGATTAAAACTAGACCAGTTATTCAATTTATGACTGTGAAATTGTATATCTGTGCAATGCGATGAATTCATTTCCGAATGACTATTTAAATTCTCATGACGGGCTGTTTTCTAATAACCGATGAAAGTGTAAGGCAATGTAATATTTGGTAAATAGTTATGGATGGTAAATATTGTGCAATTTACAATAATACTGAAGTAATTTTATTTATAACTTAAAAATATTTGGTGTAATTGTGCAACACAATTAAAAATGATAGTGTTGAAAGGAAAAGGAAATGAGATGTCACACAAACAGTAAACCAATAAATAAAAAAAATCGTGCAATCTAGTTCAGAAAACAATCCAAGCGGATTCCGTTTGGTTAAAAGATACATTTAACTGTTATGAATAATATAACAGAAAACTATGGCATCCTCGCCATTGGCTTCTATCCTAACTCATATCTGGAACATCTTAAGCCATTAGACTGCGAAAGTTTTAAAATATAATGGACCGACACATTAATGTGATGTAGCTACATTATTGCATGGCATTAAACACCAAACATATCTCTATATGCTTTTCGGTTGGAATGTTTGAGTACAATCCTCACACATCTTATGACAATCTGAACATTCTTAGTGAAATAAAATACATAATTTGCTTGACATCGACGGGGATATTAAAATATTTAAAGGGTGACAGTATACATTATCTAGAAAGATTGAGTTACAAAGGTAAATGTATGTTAGCGTAATGATGTAGAACTGTGGGAATAAATGTTGAGAAACTGATAAAGTCGTTATCAACGTTTGGAAACGTTGATGATGACATGAATCGGTCACAACGATGCAAATACATTCGCTCCAGTTTTTTCATTAACTCATGAGTCTCGTAGTTATACTATACGATTGTGCTTCGCGAATTCATCCTTTTTTCTCCAATTATATAGTCCCTGCTCAATCTCCCCTACTATCACTGACGCGGTTACTACGTCTACAACTACACCGGGATTTGTTCTGATAATCTCATTTCACTATATTGGTAGGACAGATGCATATAAGTGCTAGACTGTGCGCTAATTACGACTGACCGAGGCCAAAAGTTCAAGTTCTGTACCATTTAATTCCGTTCAGGCAGTCAGGAAGTATTGTTAGCTCCTGCACAGAAACCAAGTTACATAATGGTCTACTTTGTCGGTCGGCCACATATTGATCTAATAATGTAAAACTGTCACAGAAAATTTTAGCATAGTGTGTTTAGCTTTAGATATTTAAAAAAATGAGCGAATATGATATAAGATGAGGCATCAGAACGTTTCCAGTTCCGTGAAGGTCGTCATAAAGTAACTATATAATTTTTAGGAAAGGTTAAAATCCATTATGACGTTTAGCCTTTACTACCATTTAATGTAATTAAATAATAGTAAACAAATCCATGAAGTCACTGACAAGTGAACTGAGCCATGTTGGTAGGTGTAGACTACCTACCTATCTACCAAGTTATATTGTTTCTACTAGTTAGTGATTTAGTACATCATATATGTATTCTAAATAAACTAATTAACTAGGCACAAGTTTGTGTATTTAGTTGTAAGTCGAACTTTAAATGTGAGGGTTATTGACACAATCCGGTTGATTACTTAAACCGGGATAAGCGGAAGCGGGGTCAAACCTGTGACTTAGAGGTTGGAAGTCAATCGTTTTAACCGCTTAGTCACTGATCCATATATATATATATATATATATACAAACTTCTTATTCATCCTTTATTTTTTAGTAATAACAGACATACGAGTACAATAATTACACAATTCAAAAAATTAACAAAACAATGATATGCCTCATACAATTGTTGATCTCGGCGACCGGCCATGAATTGCAGCAAATGGTGATGATGTAGGATCTGAAGGATTCCTAAGCATAAATAATTCATTCGATTGACTCAAAGAGGAAGGAAACAATAAATTCTGATTAATCAATCCCAAGTTAGGAAAATGTGAATTGATTGTTTGTTGTTGATTAATGAAAGATGATGTTTCCATAGGGAAATAGGCTAATTAAAAAGAATAGGAACAAACAACATTCAAAATGCCGATAATATAGTCGCATGGAAATGAAAAAATGTTATTATGCATCACAGTATTTGCAATCAATTTAATTTGGCTTAATTGTTTTGATGGGTTCAAGTACCACTTCACCTACTTTAATTTGAAGAGGCAGTTAACATTACCATTTTTCAAACAGACTGTGTGGCCTGAATTCAGGTAATTATGTTGTTAGCTACGTCTATATCACATGTATTTCACCAAATATAAGCGTTACTGTTTTAGTAATCTGTATAAGAACTAACATCCAGTTTCCTTTGTTTAGTTAAGTGGTTCGCGACACTTAAGTTAATATGACAATTTTTCATTCTGGACCGATGTTATACAGAGTCTGTTGAAAAATATATGAATAAAATGGTGCTCCACAAGTAAGCCATGCATATGACGTAGTATGGAACCGAACTCTCAGGATTCCAGCCTTGAAGTGAACATAAAAACATTTAGTGAGTAAATGGAAGAATTAAGGCTTAGCTTAGTTAATGAATACATCACTTTCCATTGTCATATTTCTTTAAAAAAGTACCTCTTAAGAATTGTTCAGCTGATCAGAATTTTTTGTCGTGATTGCAGCATGTAAAAAATCAGCTTCAACGAAAGATGTATATAGAAGTGAAGATGCAGTTTATTTACACTTAGATTACAGTTAGCTCTTCTCCAATCTAATCCCATCCCTGCTAAAACTGCATACATTAAAGCAGACAATAACTTGGTTTTTAAATTATATTACCTAGACGTTCTTATAGGTACAGGTTTACAACCTTACTAGCTAACTTACCCTTCTTGTTTCGAACCTTGTGTTCAACTCAGATTGTGTCATCTTTTATAGACTCAATAAAATTCCAAAGTTATGTTTTACACTTTGCCTCTAAATTATTTGCTACCGAAGCAATGATATTATAAAGTCCTTAACCTTCATTCTATTGTTACTGTCACCATATTGCTCAGTCACAGAAATCCTCTAAAACCATATGTTTTGTAGAGAACATAAGTATTGAAATATACATAGAGGGTACAGCAATGTTCCTGGTTATAAATGATACGTATAGTGAGAGGGTCGATGACATTATCTGGTTATTCCAGCCTTGTTAGGTGAAAGGTTGTACAAATTCATGATCAACTGGTTGAAAGTAAAGTATGCAAACAGAATTGCTACGGTCTGGCATGAATTTATATCATACTAAGTAAACGAGTAAGTCCACTGGTTTATAAAGGAAATTTATTAATTTATTATTTGTCTAAACACATAAATATTGATAGGAGTCACCAAACAGATATGCGCTACATAAATCATTGGACTTGTGTGAGGGCTTGGATACTATTCGGGTACGCAGAGCGAAGAAGGTGGTTTTCTTGGAAGGCCACACCCGGAGCCTTTGACCTAAAGGTCTAATCCATAAGGCCGTGGAGCAACGTCAGATGCAGTCCCATGGTAGACGGTGATCAATAATTGGTTCATACGCCTCTTGTTCCTTCAGGATACTGGAGCCTATGTGCACCATTTGTTTGGAATCAGGATTTTCCAACTCCCCTAGATGAACTTTCCGTGTCCACCAACCCGGTTAAATCGCCGGACATCCGCTTTTCATCCTCTCAATTTCGTAAACAACACCGGCACCATGGGAAGGCAGTGAGTAAGCCTTATATGACAGTAGTTGTATTCACGTGACCATGTGAGAGCATTTAGAGAGGGAGAGCTAATTCTCCCCACTCGGCTGTACAAGGGCATTTGGGGGCTTACATAAAAAAGAAATACGTCCAGATATTTTCGTTATTCGCTCCTTTCTCCAATTATTCAGTCTGAATATTGACAAAAGATTGAAATGTAATGTAATCAAAGTTACTGACTAAACAGAAAGAATGTGTAACTGAAGTGAAATGCTGAACCTCCACTGGGTCTTTCAAAAACCACATGTTGTCAGGAGGAGTTTGAATCATTATATCCTACAAAAAACAGTCTGATTGTAACTCCATATTATAAAGATAGAATATGAAGAACAGGAGAAAGTTTATGAAGTCATACAACAATATTTATTGTACACTGGGCAATATAAGTATACTGTATAATGTAAGTATACTTACAGTGAGAGGTACAGATGGGAGCTGACAAATGTTTTCTAACCGTAGAACTATCATCGTCATCAAACTGAGCCCATGACTCTTGTCCATGGCGTACTTGTTCCATTTTATTCAATAACCAGCGTCACTAACGACGAAACGAAATTCACATTACCAATATCTGAAAACAAGTATGCGTTAAATAAACCCTTTTATGACATGTCAACAAACATGACAATAGATATAACTGAACTACAACTTTGTAGTAATTTGAAAGATTCTAAAGAGAGATTTCAACTGAATAAATATTAAATTTCCCATCATAGAAGCACTAAGTGTAATCGAAGTAAATATGGTGCACAGTGATAACTCTGTTATAGTAACTCGACGAATACCTTTACAAATCGCATAACTGGAATTGTTTGGTAAGAAATATACCTGAGTTCTATAAGAGTGATGTTTGAAAGCGATAAATATCAGCTAGCTACTGTCCAACTTACTTTTAAATACTGGATCATTTTTGAAAGACCCACTTTAATTTTTTAATACGTGTGGACGAGTTACAGTTTTTTGTTGCATGTGAACATATACTATGAGGATCAATCTTAGTTCACGAAACAAAACGCAAAACCTCAACTTACGGGACTGTAACGACGTTGACAAAACCTGCGCTTTACAGTCCACTATTCAATGCTTAACACATTTATGATTATTGACTTCTTAGCGCTCACTTCTTACTGTCACAGGGCAGTAGAGATTCTGGATATCAACAATTACTAGGCAGGTGATTAGTTGATTGAGATGTGGAGAATTATAAAGTGATTATTTGAGTACTGGTAGAAGATGATTGTTGCCTTTGACTGTTCTAAGAAACAACATCTCGTGTGTCTAGGAACACATCCACAAGTCCTATGTATGCAAGTGAATGAATATATGTTGCAGTCGAAACAACCACGAAGAGAATAGTCGGTCGATATAGCTGAACTTACTGCACAATGTTTCAACCTTGATGTGATTATGAATGTCAAATTTCTGAGTACAGCTATCTGCCAGTATAGCGAAGATGCAGTTCTCATCCTTGGAAGTGCTGAAATATTCCATTATAGTAGTTGAACGGTAGATATTCTCGGTAGGCGATGGAAGGTCAACGAGATCACGTCAGACTGGGAGTAAGCGTGTCTGTTCCGATATTCACTACAATATCCAATATCTTTGTGATGAGCTGGGATAAACCGACTAATTTCTTCCAGCTTGCTTCTTGTTTTCTCAGACAGTTTCAAACCTTCGGTAATTTCCAATGGGTGATTACACGAAGCCTAGTCAGTTTGGCAGTTTTATGTGGAGTTGTACAGCTTGTAATCTGTGTGAGTACGTTTGCCTCAGGTAAATAGAGTCTTTGGTAAAAGGAGCTACCATATTGTCATGAATGATGTTGGCCAGTCACAACAAAAATTATAATTAGGACGGAAATTAAGTTCAAAAGATCAAAAAAGGATAAGTTCCTGAAAAGTAAATTACTCACCTAACAATGCAAGCAGTAATAGCAGATAGAAGTTTAAAAATAAAAAGAAGATGGGGATGATAAAAGGAGAGACTATGATAATCTGACGACATGTCTTTGATTACAGTATGAAAGCTCCAAATACTCATAAAAAGCATAGAATATGGTGTACCCTTTGGACAGCTGGACGATTTGGATGGCATAGATCTCCTATCTCGTACACATCAACAAATGCAGATAGAGACAATCAGGGAAGAGGCAGTCTTCATAGCAATAGGTCTCACCATTTGTCGTTTTCCCCAAAGTTTGGAGAAAAATTGGGGAGAAACCCCTAAATCCATGAAGCTCAATAAAACGTACTCAGGAAGTACTGGTACGGAGATGCCTCCACCTGTGCATCAATTGGTGAGGCAAAAGCTAGACAGAAAAGTAATTGGAATGATGAAGCGAGGTGTTGTAACTGCTATAAGGTCGAATTAAATTCCTGGCTTTTATCGGACGGCTATTCCTGGACTTTCGATGTCCATCAGAAGTGTGCTCAGTCGCCGCCATAACGTCGAGACAAAACTAGTGCCCACAGGAGTGTACTACTATGTTGTACTGAAATAGAATCTTCCAAGGATTTCATAAATTAGGATTCTTAAGATCAACCTCAGCGAACTCACGTTACAACTCAACTACGACTACCTGTCGGCGTATAAAAGCTCTAACCAACAGTTGTGGCCTATCCTATCTTGTAGCTCCGTATCTCAATAAAGTATTCCAAGCTGATATATGTTGGGGAAATAAAACCATCTGGTTTCAATGAGATGTCGGCAGCTGTTGTAAATGAGTAACAACAGTTAATAACCGGAGTTTAGGGAAATTTTGTGCAGTTTTGAGAAATTTTGGGGAAGCCATAATATAGATTTTACGGAAAATGGCATGAAAACCTAAAAACCACCTGAGATATGATGAAATCTCCTTAGACTTTGGGGAAATATTAGGGAAAACCGAAATTTCCCCAAAATGTCACCAGAACTTTCGAAAACTTTGGGGAACTTCATCTATGTTCTGGGATCAAACTCCAAAATTTTTTCCGGATTTCGATGACATTATTCTGAGTTTCTGGTTGTTCCTATTACTTTCCTAAGCTTTAGCGAAACCCATTGACGTTCTGTGGAAAAACTCCAAAATTACTTATTTTCTAGTAAAGCATTTGGAATTAATAACGGGTACCCGCATTTTACTACGTACATATTCATAGATTTTTTCTTCAGCAAACCTCACAAAATAAACGCAGTTTGAAGGCAAACAAACTATAGCTACTAGCAAGAACGTGTCTGTCGCACACACAATGATGATGAATGAATGTTTTCGAGCAAACCAATTGTACAATTCTTAGAAGGAAAGTGCCAACACACAGTCGCAGTTTATTCACCTTATCGAAGTAGCCCTATCTCGATAGTATATGTAATAACGAACGCAATAGATAAGCCTTGCTTGGTAAAAAGATTGATGTGTTATAAATAATATCGTTTGTTAAAATTTTAGGAATAAATACATATACATTTTTCACCACTAAGATATGTCATCATATTATTTGCCATGGTGATATCCCTTTTTCTCTGTTCATTGCGTAGAATTAGCACTTTCGTTGACAGTTCTACAAAAAAAGAATAGAAATATTACTCTTATGTATAACAGATGTAATATAAAAACAGCCAAAGCGCCAATAGTAGATAAACGTATGCCCTATTTTATAGCAATCATCCACCATATGAACCCATAATGAGACGTTGATTACGTATCAATGGTGGTATAGACATGTTCGCTGAATTCAGAACACACAGTTAGGTCTGTGAGCACTTGTAAAGCTAACTGAAAATAAGATAGAAAAGAATTATTTGTAGGTAAATGTTAGCCAGAAACTATTATAGAAATGGAAAGAGATATTCAATCCAAGTAAGGTATAAGTAATTGCCAGTTGGGGCGTCAGCACAATATTTCCACACAAACACACATATAGAGCTACACGGATGCTACCGGACCACACCACAGAGAACCAGATAGATCATATTTGTATCAACAAAGAATTCCGAAGGACAATGAAAAATATGGGAACCAGGAGAGGAGCTGACATACCTTCAGATCACCACCTAGTTGTGTCCAAGATGAGACTAAGGCTAAAGAAACATTGGACAACTGCGAGAACAGCATTATAAAGGTTCGATACAGCCTTCCTTTCGAACTAGTAACAAACTCAACGAATTCAAGATAACTCTCAACAACAAGTTCCGAGAAGAAATCAGATGATCACCAGACAAATCAAGAGTGGGAAAACAGCAGGATCTGACAATATACCAGATGGCGCACTGAAGTCTGACATTGAAGTAACTGCAAACATGCTTCATATTCAATTCAAGAAGATTTGTGAAGAGGAACAAGTGCCGACGTACTGGACAAAAGGACAGCTCATCAAGATATCAAAGAAAGGAGATCTCAGCAAATGTGAAAGCTACAGAGACACTACACCATTATCAGTATCAGGAAAAGTTTTCATCATAGTGTTAACTGAACCGGGCGAAAGATTCAATTGACGTCCAGCTTCGTGATCAACAGGTCGGATTCCGTAAGGATCGGTCGCGCACAGACCAAATTGTTTGTTCAGCAGCCATTTGCTAGTAGTGATCAACACTTGCTTCCTTTTCTTGTCCAGAACGATGACATACTGTTTCAGTTAATGCTACAAGTCAGTGTAAAGGCGTTAAAAATTCTGGAAACATTACATATGGTAACTGTAATATTCATAATAACTTCGGGTGTGATGACAAACAGATTTATCATGATATACGTTGAGAGTTTCCGTAAAATGCCAACGATAACATATCATGAGGAACTACAGGACCTAAGTACGGTAAAAACAACCTGTATTCGGTTGCTTTCCAGTTAAAAATTTCATGCAGTGAACGACATCTCCTTTAGAAGTCTCAAGTCTTGTGTTGTCCATAACACTCTACGGCTTCACCGATTGATGTAAAATCATATTGATTCATTATCTTTAGTCACTTAATGGTTGGGTCTTTCCATAAAGAAATAAATTTTTGTGACGGCTAGATATATAAAGTACATCGGTTCTGATGGAAACACTTTCAACATATCTATCGGCAGATTTTCTAATGACCATCTACCACGATGATGAATAGATTAAGGCTGATTAATAAATGTGATATCACTTCCTAAGTCATGTTCGCCACTGGGAAAAATCACTCGCACATCAAGCCGTGTCTCTAAAACCTCACATTTGTCACAATCTGCTGTACGTTTATGGCTGTTACAAACTGATCTGTCACAAATAACAGCGACTAGCTTCACTGTTAGATGTATTCGGCACTTACCTACATTAAGGTCCACTGTCACCTTATCTCCCGGTTTTGGAAACATTTTGGAGATTTTGTGATATTTCCCCAAACTTTCCTTAAAATAGACAAAGTTTTCCACAAAATGGGGAGATTTGGTACTTCTTTCAGTCAGGCATTAAAATTGTCTTAACTAGTAAATCGTCGCAATAACATAATATCATTGAAGATTCGTCCTATATCATGCATCATTACGATGGCATTACTTTTGTTACTTGAAGGATGGACGTTATCAGACATAGTGTGTCTGAATTCAAATTACATTTAAAACTCTTGATTTGACTGCTTCTTCAAAACCTTGCGAATTGTCTAGGTTACTTACTAATCACTTTATGGCAGTTTGACTTTCAAGTGCTCAGTAAACTCCATCAGTGAGCGATACTACTAGATCTTTGCCTGTCAATCTTGTGTTCCGTTTCAATTATGTGTTATGCTATCGTTGAACATGGTTTTCTTTCCATGTTGATCGAAACATTTGATATTAACTGGTTTTGAAGCCATCTAAGCACATATTCCATAACCCTTGATTCCAATGTTCGATTACTCTTCCCTATGTATATGTTTTCTCACAAACTCATCACATTTTTCCAGTCAACTCCATCTCATTTCCCTATCAAAATTTGTAAAAGGGACAGAAAAACCTTGTATAATAGTCAGAGGCATTTGAATTAATGTACTAACGAAGAATTCTCGAAACAATGCAATTTAAGGCAGGTCGAACCAAATGAGCACAACTGGATATACTATATTTGTAATTCGTAATAAGTACCCAATCAAGTAGGAAGGAATCATTGGTTAGTACAAATGCTACAGAATTATAACTACTAATCTCATCATGGCTAATACTAATTACCACGTCTGAATAATTGCTCATTAAGATGAATTGTAGAAAGTCTGCATCACAACTGAAGCTTCGCCCTGTTTTTATGATTTTAAAATATACCAATCAATAGGCATACAATATTTGGAACTAATAAGAATCAAAATAGTCGGTTCTTTTCAACTTCATGTTATACAATTAGCTAATGTCAGAAGATTAAATTTTTCCAATTCGGTTTTCAATAGAACGAAACAGTTTATCCATCAACGTGGATATTTAGATTCCACCGAAAGCACCAGCTCCTTGAAGAATGCTGTAACGATCTTTGGGTGAGCATCAGCTAACTCTGTGGATAAACCAAAGGCTTCCTATTAACTACCTTCAGCCACCAAATATTACATCATAAATAACTTGGCTTAGTTGCCTGGTCTCAGTCTTAGCGACAGAGTTATGTCACTGAAAAAGGCGACATCACTATAACACTGGTTGCTACTCACTGACTTATCAAAGTCATGCTGACAGGTGCTCAAATAATTGATAGGTTTAAATGAAAGCCGCAAATCTATGTGTGGTTTCCTTTGAAAATCCAATAAAAATTGTCCTTTCAAATGAAAACTCTCAGTTTGATTATCCATTATAACAAACTTACTCTTATAGTCTTAATGTTTTATGACATGTTCATAATAGAAATGAACAGTTTGAGGTTTATATATACCGTTAATATTCATTGTCCAAATAGATAGAGGATATGTGAAGAATGAATGGACGTTTACCTATACAAAATTAAATGACTAATCATTTTTAGTCAACATTATTTGACTAAAGGAATCAAACGCTTTTAGATGTACTAATGATCTCTATCATAAGCCTATTGCTAAGAGCTGGATTTCTCTTTATTTCGAAAAAAACTGCTGTAGAGCTTTGGAGTGTGGTGACCTACTTTTCTCGACGAGAACGCGATTGGTGTAATGGAAACAATTATTATTATTATAATCAATTGTACCAGTGATTGTTTTACCGTACCCATTGTTGTTTAACTGTATCAAAGTCACTTCTCGTTCCGCTATCCATTTTGTTAGTTCGAACTTTCTCAAGTCTGAAATTCAATATAACTTCATTTTAATTCTCTCTCTTTCTCTGATCTAAATATTCACCTTAAGTGATACGACCCTAATAAGTATGATGATGAAAAGAGGATGAGGGTTGGAGAAAGTAAAAGGAGTGTTTGTGCGCGTAATCTCATTGTAGTGGTGATCATAGTCAATCAAGACATGACACCATCTACAGGAGAATGCTGGTCGACGGCCTGTGCTCCATTGAGAGTAACAGGCGTAAGTAAGTAAGTAATTAAGTAACTGTAGAGCTTTAATTATTGTTCTCATTTAAGATTATACGTAAAAGTTATACAAAAAAAGGAAACATTTTTGTTTAACTGTCAATAATGAATGATGAAAATTGGTAAGTTCCTGTTGTCCATCAAATGAAAAACAAAAAGAATCTTTTAACAATGGAAAAAGAAACGTTAACTGGTCAGTGCTCATGAATATGTAGAAGAAGTTTAGCCTAGATACTGTTTTGTAATCTCCATTCGAAATGATTCAATATGTTTTATATTTCTGATTATTTGCTTTGTTCTTAGATCATTTAATGTTATAGGTGTATTCATAAGATCTTCATCTTTTAAATAAGAATTCAAATTGGGATTGAAATTCGTTTTGTTCATTTTAGTAATATCCAATGATTCAATCAAGTCATTAGTTTATGTATCCTGTTTAAATTGGAAAAGGAGAAAATCAACCAGAGAACTCTGAGCGTTATTAGTAACAATTAAATGTCATCTAAGCAAAGACTGATAGCTGTTAGCAGTGGACTGCAGGACGTGCGTTTCGTCCTATATGTGACTCGCCAGCTGTGTGAACATGCATATCAGAGTTGATATTCATTCCGGGACTGGTATCCAGTAGTTTTCACTGCGAACGTCATTGCGTTACTACCACTCACTTACTGAGTCTTGATAGCCTCTTGCATGAGCAATGTCGTGAAGCTTAAATTCACTTAGTATTGTTTGTTTGTACTTTCCGATTGATGTTTAGGACTGCAACTGGTCAGTCTCTTATTATCTTATTATCTCTTACTATCCACCTTTGCTTATAATGCTTGTGAATTAAGGCTATATCGAGGCAATACGCACAGTTTGCACATATGGCCAATAAGAGACTGACCAATTGCAGTCCTAAACATCAATGATAAGATACAAACAAACAATACAAAGTGAATTAAAGTATTAAGTTAGTAGAGATTTGAAAATCCATAAAGCAACTCAAAGAATACGATGAAGGTCATAGGCTTCACTTTTTCATATATAATTACATCACCTTACTAAATTATAAGTCATTCAGTTAACCTTTTACCACATGAAACTTGTGATATTTTGGCTTTAGTTCAAGTTTCAAAGTTATATTAACACTGTGAACAGAGATTATCAAGACGAATTCATAAATATATTAGTAGTATGGTGTGGGCTACTTATATCGACATAAGTAGTATATATCGTGAGTCAGGAATGGAATATCTGACAACAGAAGATTGAGAAGATCGAGAAGAGAAGAATAGAAGCAGAAAGCAATTGGTGTGGAAATACAGGAACAATGAATCCTGAGACAATGAATGAACATTTTGCAAATAAAGTATCAGAGTATAGTTTTTCTATCTCATCAAGGAACTTTGTGACTGGTGTCAAATGCGTAACTGGTTGTCCTCATCTATATTCTCGTTCACCGCGCTAGTGACAGTATCAGTACCAGGCACAGACAGCTTGATTTAAGACGCAGTTCATTAGTAGATTGAAAAATATGAGAGAAGTTTTAAACCCAGGATCTTAGAGAAGATAAATATAAAACTGTTTTATTTTATTGTTACTGATTTTCTGTCATGTCACCCAAACTTTTGAATCACTAATTGTTATTATTGCTTAAAATTTAACTAGGTAGTTTAAACCTATCAACATAGTTCCGACCAGTTGTCATAAACAGATCACACATCTTGTTTTAGCACCCCTGATTTTCATTTAACCTAGTTCTTTAATATTGAAGGTAACTCGTCGAGGTAGGTGGTAGTTGGGTATGCATATCACATGTTCTAACCACATCAGTTTGTGAAGATTCGTTATCTCATCAACCGATTTGTCAACCTTACATAGTACCGTGGATATAACTTCAGCATTGGTTATTCAGTGGTCTAAACATACGCGAACACTACTTTGAAGGTATTTGTGGACAAATACTAGTATCTTACATATATTATCTATTTTCAAAGAAAACGTTTTATAATCATACATACTAAATGATCACATGATTCACTTTGCATTTCCTTACAGGGTAACCATTCAATGATTTCATAATGTGATTTATAGCTGACACAATTCCTATAAGTTGATGTAAATTCTGTAGTCATTATTTGTAGTAGAGATTATTACTGTTATTTATAATTCTAGTATTTTTAATTAAAAGATTCAAATTTTTAAACTATCCCCGATTAGTCAGTATCTGTAGCCTCTCATCATTGATATTCATTACTGCAACTAAACAGCCTATGTCGTCATATAGGGATCCGGAGAAGATTGCCTTCGTATAGGATCATGTTACAAGCTTTAGTGTGTCCAATATAGAGCTAGAAGTTAAATCAAAGACAAACTCTTCCTGGTACTTTCATGCCAGTTGAATAAACCAATGAGTATCTTAACTCGGTAATTCAGTGGATCATACATTTAGGTGTTTGGAGCGAGTGGTATTGGGTTTGAGTTCCAGTCGGAACATCAAACCTGGGATGAGTTCCGAATGGTACGAAACGTTCATCCTGGATTCAACTGCCATCCAAACACAATATTCTTACATTAACCTTTTGCGCTCAGTATATGAGATCCCATAGTCTCATCTTAACATCACATTTCGTTTCCTTCATGATTACTTTTTTTAATTAGTTCAATACATTATTTTACTATTATTGTTTGATTTATTACTCACCTTCCATATATTTAAATAATTAGTGGTAATCTGTATTAAGCTCTTATCAAAGTTTTCATTGAAATTAGCATTAACCAGCAAATCTTCCATTCAATATTGATGCCATATATACTACCTGTGTGGTTCGAACCCCCTTCCGCCTAATGTCGTAGTCAAAAATATCATCACTGAAGTATTTTACCCGATATGTGTTTCTAATTCTGACTCTTAGTAATACAAGTTCTAGTCAAAGGGGCGTATTCACCTTTCTAATTTTAAAGATTTGGTTTATTGACCAATAGGGAATCAAACGAGACTTTAGCTCAGTATGTGCCTTATATTTGGCATTCATTGTAGGAAATAAATGAATTCAATCAGATATAACCTTTTTCCATGAAAAAACTGTTATCAGTACAACTTACATCAACAAATATGGTAATTTTCTTTGTAGGATTTAAGTAGGTTTTATAGAAATATTCTAGTAATTTCTCACGGGTCATTTCTCTTTTTAACATATTCTATAATTTATTTGATGAAAAGAGAAAAAGAAACGGTAATTAGTACTTACATATTCGTAACCAAATAATGTATATGATATTTTTGGGATAAAATCAACTAAGCGCTCGCGCGCGAGATTGATAAGTCCTGGGTTCAAATCTCGTGAGGTTGGATCGTAGATGCGCACTGTCCGGCGATAGGACGAAACTGCCGTCCAGTGCTTCCAGGTTTTCTATGGTAGTCTAGCTTCAATTGACTCATGATCTCAACTAGATAAAAATTTAAACATTAAACACATTCACAGTTATATAATATATCTCTTGTGGGCCAGGGTAATTTTACATTGGTTTTCAGGTGAGTTGGACACCATCCAAACTTTCACAAGATGACTCAAACAGTACAGCTCAATCCCGTTTCGCAGCAGAGCCAGACAGCTTATAGGCTTTAACGCTATAATCTGAATAGTACAGCTCAACCACATAGTTACCCAACACCCTAGTGGACCATTCACACCATTCATATACACATTTACATCACGTATAATTATTCCGATTAGTCATCGCATCATTCAATTATGCACAACATGAACAGGACAAAGTTGACCTATTCCGCTTACATGACAGTCAAACTCATTAGTGTTAGCAGTTGTGATATGCCTTACAATGTTCCAATGACAATAGCCCTTGAGAACACTGGAAAGCAACCACCAGTATAAAAGAAATCAGTTTAACAGAAAACCAATTTTGCTTGTGAACAGTCAGCGAAACTTGCCAAAGTAATGCCGAACCATCCACAATATCAATAGCGAACCTCTATTCTCATATGAGACCTTCAGCTCTACATAGCAATAAACAAATTATTATCAACAGAATGGTTTAAAGGAGTTTAGGCAATGTATAGAATCCACACGAAAGTTCCTACTCAATAACCATGTTATATATAGAAACTATCACAGTTGGCAAAACCTGACATATTAAATACTGTGTCAAGGTTACAAATAAGTAAGAAACAGGTTTGGAGTAGCTATTATGAATAGAATAAATATTCAGTTTGTCATAATCACTATTCAGGGGTCGATATCTAGGACAATTATACATGCACATAATTTACAAATAAGGTTATCCGGGTTTTTATAATAAAATTTACCATAACATCCATGTTTTTTACCTATATTGCTAGTTAGTCGAAAAATAAGAACACTCTTGGTAACTCTGTTGAGTGGAAGAACACAACAAAACTCCTCAGCTAGTAAAAATAGACATTCAAAAAGCATGAAACATATGAGGAACATATGAGGAAACATATGAGGAAAACATACGAAACATTCATAAGTTCACAATCCTCAAATAGTAGGATGTCAGAAAGCCGAAATCCAAAAGCTTATTCTGCACATAGATTACAAGATAAAGAATAACACCATCAGTCATCGTCCAGTAAACATAATATTAATGTACAGACTGTTATATCCTAGCAAAGAATTAATGGATGACAGCTACTAGGATCTATTTATGGACAGCCACTTTTTAACTTGATCTTGTAGAATTGTTATTTCCTATTTTATTGTATGACGAATTCTGATTTACTTGTACATGAACTAAGTATGTTTGAAATACATGATTCATATAACGGAGACTGGTATATGAGTGGAGGAGGAAAAGGATTTGTTAAAATCGAGGAATATTACACGTCATAATCTATTGTTCTAATCGTTTAGTTAATTCGCTAAAGTTTTATAAGGAATGATGCTGCTTATTTATTTATTTAAACACATAAACATTGGTACAAGGAGGCGCCAAATAGATATGTGCCACACAGTTATCATTGATTTGTGTGAGGGCTGGGATGCTGTCAGGGTACCCAGACCGAAGCACGTGGTTTTCTTGGAGGGCTACACCCGGGGCCTTTGACCTAAAGGTCTAATCCACAAGGTAGTGGAGCAACGTCAGGAGATGCGGTCCCATGGTAGACGGTGACCAACGATTGATTCATACGCCATTTGTTCCTTCAAAATACTGGAACCCATATACATCATTGGTTTGGAATCAGGATTTTCCAACTCCCCTAAATGATGCTACAGAACTGAGAGTTTCATTTAAGCAATCAACACTCAAATTTCAACCAAGTAATTTACTGATAATAATGAAGAAACATATTTTACACACTCAACCACAAAACCAGTAGTAAACCAACCAGCATAATCAACGTAAATCCAAAAGCAAATGAATACAGCCAATCACGAATAAATCCATCAAAATGATACAGTATAACATTTGTTGTATAACTAGAAAGCTCACTTCTATATGAAGTAGGCATTGAAAATGTTCAGAATGACAATGAAAGCTCCTTACTTAAATCACCTGCCTCAAAGAACTCAGAAATACCTACAGTGAACAACTAACCGAATGACTATGTCAAGTTTTATTACGGAATTAAGTAACCATTTAAATGAAAACTATTCTAATTACAACGAATCAATCAAAAGTAACTAACCTTTCTATTTATTCCTCCATCCAACAAATTTGTTTTAATCTTATCCCAATAAAATTGAGATATTAATTCGAGATTATTATTCTTGACTATTTCATTTGATATTATCGTATTGCACTAAACAAAAATAAATCGAGGAATCATTATCAGGAAAAGCTTCAAATGTAATTAAATTCACTTGGTATTGTTAACTTGAATCTTCCCATTGATGTTTGAGACTCCAATTGATCAATCTCTTATTATCATATATGCATACTGTGTGCATTGCCTCGATATAGCCTCAATTCACAAGCATTCTAAGCAAAGATGGATAGTAGCTAGCAGTGGAATCCAGGACACATGTTTCGTCCCATTTGTGACTCACCAGCTGGATATACCTGTATTCCACAGTTAATGTTCACTCTAAGACTCGAACTCAGTACCATTGGCTTCGAATGCCGTCGCGTCATCCACTTAACTAGTGATTTCTGATGTATCTTTTACCCTCTTTATAAGTACAATTGTTACACATAGTTCTTCATTTTGAAAAGGTGTTTATTTATGATTCAACTTTACATTCAATCAGTTATGAATGAAGTGTTTAGAATTTTCGCAAAAATGTTTCATATAGATGTAGGTTTGTTCTCTGAGTTGGATGGTTTGTTCTACTCGAAGTTTGTGCTGATGATGTCGTTCAGAAGGACGATGAAAGCTCCACGAACAAACTATCCAGTTCAAAGAACAAACCTACATCTAAATCACCCACCTGAGCTACAAATCTTCTCCATCATCTCAAAATGTTTCATATAATTGTTCTTTTGACAGAGTCTTTGACAAGTTGCATAGAAATTCTTACATATTTTACTCATGAGATTTTGATTAAGTTTGATAGATGTTATTCAACATAAGATAATTAAATCAATCAACTTGTGACAATGTTCATAGAATTTAAGTCTAGTCACTTTACTTGATGATCTGTAGTATACTGCCACCAAGAGATTCAGTTAAGTAAACTATCATACGGGAAAGCATTTTATAGTGTATGGAGTTATTTATTTGTTATAACTTCCATTTCTATTAAGAATATTTGTGATGATGTCGTTCAGAAGGACGTTGAAAGATCCACGAACAAACCAACCAGCTCAGAGAACAAAACTCCATCAAGAATATTTGTGTTTCACTCTCCCTTATATCTATTTAACTATTCCTTCACGAATTATATTAATTTAGGTTTCAGTAACAGACAAAGTTTTAAGGTTAATGTTTAATACATTTTGATTAGTATCCCCCTCTTGACTCTGATTCGAAATTATTACCAAACTTGAAAAAGTTTCCAATAGTCTGAGTACTAAATAATTACCCCATCTTAATAAATTTTTGTATTTCACCATTGAAGATATTAAATTCACATTGTAGTGTTTCCTTGTAACTTCCGATTGTTTTTGTTTTGGGACTGCAATTGATCAGTCTCTTATTGGCATATGTGCATCTTCGTGTATTGCCTCGACACTACCTTCAGTCACAAACTTTATAAACAAAGATGTCTGGTGACTAACAGTCCTGGATTCCACTAACAGCCACCATCTATCTTTAATTATAATTAAAACATGTTGTGCATCTATTTCAATGGTTAATTAAGTCTTTCAGAGTCTAAAATCTGATATGTATTTTTCAATCGTATATATAACTAAACTATGTAGTAAATAAATTATTAGGGAAAATCAAGATTCTCCGATATAATACAGCATGCACCACTCAAATTTCACTTGACGGAGAAGCTTTGGAGGATGTAAAACTCATTACATATCTGAGCAGCATCATTGATGAACACGGTGAATCTGATGCAGATGTGAAGATGAGAATCGGTAAAACAAGAGCAGCCTATTTACAACTGAAGAACATATGGAACTCAAAACAATTGTCAACCAACAACAAAGAATTTTCAATACAAATCTCAAAACAGTTCTACTGTATGGGGTGGAAGCCTGGAGAGCTACGACGGCCACTATCCAGAAGATACAGGTGTTTATTAACAGTTGTCTACGCCAAATACTTCGGATCCGTTGGCCAGACACTATCAGCAACAACCTACTGTGGAAGAGAAGAAACCAGATTCCATCCATCGGAGGAAGAAATCAGGAAGAAGCGCTGGAAGTGGATAGAACACATAATGAGGAAATCACCCAACTGCGTTACAAGACAAGCACTCACATGGAATCCTGAGTGTCAAATGAGAATAGGAAGACCAAAGAACACATTACGTCGTAAAATGGAGACAGACATGAGAAGAATGAACAGTGATTGGATAGAACTAGAAGTGAAGGCCCAGGACAGAGTGGGTTGGAGAATGCTGGTCGGCAGCCTCTGCTCCATTGGGAGTACCAGGCATAAGTATGTACGTAATTAAGTAAATGAATTCATGGTTCAAAATTTCTCAATAGTTTATATATAGTTTATATACAAAAAAAGTACTTACAATTTGTTCAAAATGATTATTATCCATACAAGCAATAACCCTTGGTGCAATTTCATTCCAAAATGTTTGTATACAATTGATAAGATAAACCTTATCATGTTTATTCAGTTGACTATTCAATGATAAACGTGTACCAATTATACTATTGAATGAATTAGATATTAATTTATAGAAATCTAATAAAACTGGTTCATTCATTGATTCATAATGTTGAAAATATTGTTTTGCATGTGATTTCAACAATTCCTAGTTCATGAATTAAAGATTTAAAACAAAAGATGATTTCAAGAAGGTTAGATTCAATAAAAGAAACATATATATATGTAAATCTGAGGAAGAAGGTACTGTCATAGTTAGAATAGCGAAATGGAACGATTGAATAAGAGCGTGGACGAGACTATCATTTATGGACGAGCCAATCAGAAGCTTCGAAAGAATTTCAAGGTCACAGCGCCAATTTCAGTACTTGATGCTCATGTACAATCGGTTCACAGAGGATTTTAGAGAAAATGTGACAATTAAGCGGCTACAATAAATGGGACTACTAAGAAGTTTTTTATTTGTAATTACGAGTAATTAATGACTTGTAGACCTTGCGCAGACTACCCTGATGATGTTATCTTTCGATGTAATATATGTTAGAGGAAGAAGTCTGCTAGAATAGGAACCTTTTTTTCTCGATCCAAACAGAGACTAAGGCAAATTGTAATAGTTGCTGGAAAATGTATAATAAAAGCACCAGTATTATTGGCTGCAATATTCGCAGATGTTACTGAAGATTCGGCTGTTCAAACATATGAGTGTTGTAGGGATATATGCGTAATAAAAATGACAAACTTACATAACCGGAGTACATACATACAATATTGAAGCTATGTTGTCGAGGCTGAGGGAGTTTTGTGACCTTATCATGGCTCCAGATACCGAGTATTATGGAGCCATATGGATGAGTTCCTCTACCTTATGCACCTCTTTCTAACCTTGACAAGTTATTGAACCATGTAAAAGAAGTGTACTCACTCTAATTCTTTGATGTTGTATGATATATTTTTACTCTATATTGACTGTCTTCTGATTGACTAATATTTCTCAAAGTCACTTAAGATTCGTTCAAAGGTCGTCCATAGATTATAGTCTCGCCAGAGTATGAATGGAGTTATAGATTATGAAACCAAGAAATGATTGAGTAAAACTATTCTACTGAATAATAATGAGCAGTGTACTGTAACAAGTAAAAATGGACAAGCAGAGAAGAAATAATTTTACAGTTGAGTTTCATGAAAGTACTGGAAATAATTCGTGTTCATGAAATGTCCAGTGCTTCCAAATTTTTTATGATGGTCTAGCTTCAATTGACTCATGAGCTCAACTATTGAATTTACTATACTATCCACAAAATCTCTTTGTGATATTAAATGTTTAAATGTTGAAAAATCCTTGCTGCGTTTTCCGGATACTGTTTAGTCAAGCATTTTGATTAACTAGATACTAGTCTCAAAGTAGTTTTTTATTCCTTCTCAGTGAATCCACGCAGTATTGACACTTAGATCTCACTTAACACACAATACTATGAGAGAACTACATCAGATCATAATGATCGATGTATGTAACATTATTGTATTCAAAA
Organism: Schistosoma mansoni; assembly: GCF_000237925.1. Classification (NCBI taxonomy): domain Eukaryota; kingdom Metazoa; phylum Platyhelminthes; class Trematoda; order Strigeidida; family Schistosomatidae; genus Schistosoma; species Schistosoma mansoni. The sequence continues at coordinate 4,971,915 of NC_031499.1, read as the reverse complement.
TACAACATCATCATGGACTGTTGTCCCAATTTTAAAAAGTTTAACCGATAAGGTTTCAGTATCCTATTTGAACATCGGTAAACTCATGTAAAAACTAGTTGTTAATTACTATTGATGACGGTTCTTTAAAACTTTTATCCCACCATTAGTTGGTTTACATTACAAATTTCTGTCAGCTGGAAAGCTGAATGTTGTGCTCTCGACCCTATATGGTGAAGTAGATGCTACTGATACACACTATTTAAAATTGACCAGAATAACTTCATTCTACCAGTTTTTAAAAATATTTCTTAAAATGTTATTAGTTTCCGATGAAAACCGTCAAACTGAACAACATAAACCACTCAACTAAGTGCTAAGTATCTTTTATTATTTGAGTGATTTATTTAGCATATTCGTAAAGAGTCGGTAATGCTTTAGATAAGTGTAATTTCATTCCAAATTAAATAGTTACCGACTAAAAAGTTCGTTGATAAATGTTTTTCTATTAGTTGAGATCATGAGTCAATTGAAGCTAGACCACTATGGAAAACGCGGAAGCTCTGGACGACAGTGTCGTCCCAGCACGGGACTCCTCAACAGTGCGCGCAACAGTATGTGTTTCCCTTTGATATCTATAATGTCGTAGGACTTAGTTGAATTGTGCAATAGGAGTATCGCTATATTTGATAGGTTGTAACTTTATACTACTTTTGAGTAGGTAAAAATGTATTTTTAAAAATTCATTTCCATCAGATGGTTAGAAAACAGATTTATGCAAGCGGCACTAGAAAAGTAAATTATTATGTCTCGTTTGGATTTTATCACAAATATTAGATTCTTTTTCTTATGAGAACAATAATAAAAAATTGACCTAAAACACTCTCATTTTACAATTAACATCGCCACATCATTGAAATCACAAGCCGATCAAAGTTAGAGATTTTTCACAAGTGCTCATCTACATGCCTGCAAGTGGTAATCGAACGGCGGACCTTTGCTCTTGAGGGGAGACGTTTACGCTCTAGACCAGTGTGTCGATATCTAATTATGTATAAGTCTAACTTTAACCAGTACACGATAATAGGGAACCCTTTACAAGGTAGAATAATGATGTTTGATTGGAGTAGGATACATAAGAATGATAACAGATATTTCAAATTATTTGTGATTAATGACTTCAAAATGCATTCTGTCTTGACGACGACTCGTGAAAAGTAGTTACAGGATTCCATAACTGTGATTTATATAACGTTAATTGTTTATGAGTTATGTGAAAGTTTTGACTGTTATACTCATAACACTATTGATGAGTAGTCACCTAAAACTAGTAAGCCCGCATTCATGTACATAGACTTTTGAAAATAAGATAATTTATGGTTCTAATGTTAACTCTCAGTATGGGGTTGTGGGTATTATTGGATTGTTGTCAGCATCAGTACTAACTTAGATTAAAGCAAATCTATTTTGAACTTCACAAATAACCGTGAACCCTTGAAAGTAAGATATGGTTGGCGACTGAGAGTACACTGATAAACTCTCACCTTAATGGTTAATATGTGCTTTCCATTGCATCATCGATTTCAACCCTGGACTCACTGAATGTGGACTATTTTTTAGGTATATTGAATAAATTATTGTCTAGCCTTTGCTCTGATCCTCTATATTTGGTCATGAATTGTGTACCTGATATAACTTGATCGCACTGAATCTATAGCTTATTGACTGAATATACAGTCTGATGATAATATAATCTCAGTTCCAGTCTCTATAGTTGTATTATAGCAGTATTTTATGGCAAAGGGATAAATTTTTTATTCTGCCGTTATATTAATAACACGAAACTATAGGTTCAGAAATTCGGTGTCGATCGTTACCAACTAATGTGGTGTGGGTTACATATATCCATATAAATAGTATATGGTGATGGTCAGACAATGAGTGTATTTTGGCAAAAGATCGATAGGGAACGAACGGGAATGAAGCGCAATCGGTATGAAAATGTATGAACAATGAAATCAAAGAAGACTGACTGATATTTACAGAAGGAACAACGAAGATTGAGACAATTGCTTGTTATTTTGCAAATTACCTATTTACTGTATGGTTAACAGAATTTAGGCAGATAGTCTGTAATTCGTGCTTAAATACATTCGTTTGTCCCAAGTCTTGTTCTGTTCACTAAGCTAATAGAATAATTTTGTACTTGAGAATAATAATTTGATATCCCCATCTCGAGTAACCTAAGAGTGCAAACATTTATTTATTATTTATTTATTTGAACACATAAATTTTGGTACGAAGGGGCACCGAATACATATGCGCCACACAAATCACCTGAAGCCTTTGACCTGAAGGCTTGATCAACAAGGCAATAGAGCAACGTCAGGAGTTGCAACCCCACGGTAGTCGGTGACCGAAAATTGGTTCATACGCCATTTGTTCTTTCAGGATTCTGGAGTCCATGTACATCATTGGTTTGGAATCAGGGTTTTCCAGCTCCCCTAGGTGGACTTTCGGTGTTCACCAACCTTGCTAAAGCATCGGATGTTCGCTTTTCGTTCTCACAATTTTGTAAACAACACCTTCCTCCGCAAGAAGGCAGAGAGTAAGACTTTACAGACAGTGGTTGTATGAATGTGGCCATTTGAGAGGATTCGGAGAGGGAGAGCGGACTCTCCGCGCTATGCTTATACTCTAATAAAGTCGAATTAATTAAAGTGTGTTACATAACTAAATAAATAAATAAATTTTCATGGAACTTACTGTTATTATTTTACAATAAAATTCATCTACAGGTGAAGTTTGTTCAATTCGTTCAAATTGAATAATTTGATGAAACTTTTCATTATTTAATATATTTGGTACAGAATAATAATAAATGCCAGGTTGAAGTGTAATATAATCAATCTATAATGTAGAAATTTTATTAAATGATTAACATATATCAATAATGATTTTACATTATACATTGATAGTTACAGTAAGCGAACATGTATAGTGGATAGCAGTGGAATCCAGTTTGACGCGCGTTTCGTCCTATTTGAGACTTGTCAGTTGGAGACTGACTAGTTGCAGTCCTAAACATCAATGGGAAAATCCAAACAAACAATAGTAAGTGAATTTAAACTTCACCTTATTGCACAAGCAAGTGATTATCAGGACTCAGTAGCTGAGTGGATAGCATGATAACGTTTGAAGCGAAAGGTACTGGGTTCGAGTCGCAGAGTGAATATCAACCCTGAGATGCAGACGAGTCCCAAATAGGACGAATCGCGCATCCTGTTTTTCACTACTATCCACTATCCATCTTTGCTTATAATGCTTGTAAATTAAGGCTATATCGAGGCAATACGCACAGTATGCACATATGCCAATTAGAGACTGACTAGTTGTAGTCCTAAACATCAATTGGAAGATTCCAACAAACAATACTAATTGAATTTAATAGTTACAGTAACTATTCACCAATCATTTAACAGTCTTATATTGATGTAGTTCATTGTATTGATCAGTTAGGTTGCATTGTGGAGGTATATCCGGAATATTTATAGTATTTGTACTTTTTGTGTTACTTTAATCCGTTTGATTCAATGTTCTCATCAAAGTGACCACTACCTACATAAATATTTCAAACGTCAGTATGGGATTGTGGATGTTGAATGTTATTAAAATCATGACCTGATCCAAGTTAGATAACAATTAAAAATCTGGCATTGTTTGTGAGAGAGACCTAATATCTTGGGTTCAACCCTAAATGTGGTCATAAGTGGATATTATTATATAGTTCAATACTGGGACAAAACAGTAGTGCATTGCCTCTAGATTTCCGATGGTGGTTTAACTTAAATCGTTTCTTGATTTCGACAAAACTTTCGTCATTATTTGTTGAGGTCAATGGTATTGTCTGATCGTTGTATCGTAGATACAATGTAGTTATTCAGTTGAATTCAATTTCAAGATAGTTTCTTTCATGAATGATGTATTAAAAGGTCAAAGCTTACTCATTAGGAAATACTTCAGGAATTGTTTATCAAGCTTTCACAAATAGATTGTGACTAATGTACATCAATCATTCTGAGAGACCGAGTTTAGCGAAGGTATTGAATGACCGTCTTTTAACATTAATAGATGATAAAAGTTAAAAAATTAGAGCATCTGATACCAAATTCATGTTTTCAAGGTATCTTTAAAAACTGAAATACCTGAAGGGTTTTTATCCAATCAGTTCCCTTATTTGAATAGAGCCTTAATTGAATAGAGCCAGAACAAATATTGATGCAGAATAATAATGACTACATTGTATTTCATAGTTTCTTATCAGTTGCTTACAACCATATATGTATTGAGAACTTTGTGCCTGGCATTATTTGTGGTTGTGAAAGCTCACTTATGAATAGATCGAAACGAACTAACTCGAATTTCAAATACTTATGTCACTGAACATAATATTCAGTAGTATATATTATTAACTATAAAAGGCTGTTATAAACCAAACAACTTACGTGTTGAGTCTCTTTGGATTTTGGGTGACACTTGAAAAATCCTATTGTATAGGTAAATAAATCCTTTGCCAGCTAAAACAGAGTATAATCACGATTTTAGCATGATACTTATAGTAGTGGATCAATTATTAAGTAGTATATATGTTTAGATATTTGAATAGCTTTGTTCAAAGAAGAAATTAACACTAGCATCAAAGATATACTTCAGTATTTTGTTCCTGATCCTGGTTATTTTTTACAGTCTTCTGTAACGCAAGCAGTAATGAATTTAAACTTCACCCCGTCGCACAAGCAGGTGGCTATCAGGACTCAGTGGCCGAGTAGATAACGCGATGGTGTTTGAAGCGAAAGGTACTGGGTTTGAGTAGCAGAGTGAGCATCAACTCTGAGAGATGCAGGTACATCCAGCTGAGGAGTCCCAAATAGGACGAAACACGCGTCCTTGATTCCACTGCTATCCACTATCCATCTTTGCTTATCATGCTTGTGAAGTAATGAATATATATTTTAGACTAAGTTACATTGACTTTTGAAAATGTTGTTACTTCACGGTATCAATATCGGTGGTGAATATGTGATTTAAACGTTTACTCGACAAAAGCAGCTGTTAGGAGGCTGAGACGCAATATCTTCTGTTCATTTATATTCACCGAAGAAATTCATTTGACATCTAGTTTTATATTTACATTATATTATGAGTGATATGGTCCCGAATATTGGAAATGACCTTTCAAGTGATGTATAAAGTGACGCCTTTAATATTTTTATTGACCACTAAGTACCATTCAGAAAAATGGATTGTAAACTGATGTCAAGCTGTTTAATTCTGGAACTATGTAAGAAGAGTCGTTACTCTCATAGAGAAAGATCTTTAGTACAAGTAAATGAATTCTGTTAGCGCTGTGTTCACTGAGCTAGATGGTATAATTGCGAAGCTTTCATTATAGTTTCAAGCAATATGAACAACAGTTTCTTCAGATAAATGTAAACTCATGGTAACGTTTCTGACTGTGAGGCTGAGTGACAAGGGATCGAATCCGTCAGGGAGCATCAGCTCCCACAAGATTACAGACACATCTTGCTGATGAGTGCCAAGTAGCACGAACCCGGGTCCAGGGTTTCCTGTTGAGCACCTCTAACCACCATCCTATCTCAACATAGTGCACACAGTGTCGAGCCACCCAGACTAGTAGCCACATTGCAACTTGATCGATAGGCTTCGATCAGCACAAAGACGAACTTGACATGCATGACATTGACCACCACCCAGTGATCAATCAATTGTGAAAACTCACAGTTATATTCCATAGACCTTTTGACAAAGTGTTTAGCTTAAAAGAAATGGTCGACTTATCTTACTAATGAATATACTAATGAATGTACGAAACACTAAACTGGTAACATATACCATGAAACACAGAGCTGACTGTATAGAGGAAGTTAAGTGTTATACTACTGCAGTGAACAAGAACACGGGTGAGCACAGTCGAATGTATGTAAGCACAGATCACAGACTATTTCACTAAATTCTGATAACCATACAGTAAACAGTTAATTTGCAAAATAACAATCAATTGTCTTAATCATGACTGTTCCTTCTACAAATATGAGTCCATCTTCTTTGATTTCATTATTCATGCATTTTCGTACCGATTACGCTTCATTCCTGTTCATTCCTTATCGATCTCCTGCCAAAATACATCCTATGTTTGACCATCACCATATACTACTTATATGGATATAAGTAGACCATACCACACTACTGATATTGTAATAGAATATATATGTATAACTGATTTACTTACATTACATGTTACATCACCAACAATATACATAATAATTTCCATTTGATAAAAATATTTAGTTTGAAATGCCATTAAATCAGCTATTGTAAAGTATTTCAATGAATTTAACAAACTACTGGCGGTATATTCATATGGATACCATAAACATGAATTTATATTTCTAAAACAAAAATATACATAATTAAAATGTATGTTGTAAAATATCTACAAAATCATTATAATTCACCAGGTTTAAAACTGTTATGTGTAAATTGTTACTCCAGGACTGGCCTGAGTCAACACCCGAACTAAGGATAGGGAGTGAAGTAGTCGAACGCGTCGACAACACTTATCTTGGAAGTCTGATCATCCTTATAGGTTGGTGTGTGAAGAAATCTCAGCACGGATTCAAAAAGCTCGTTTGACTTTTACCAACTTCGCCACCTGTGACGAAGACAGGATATCCGTCTATCAATTAAGGGACGAGTATACTGCACAGCAGTTCGCTCTGTTTTACTTCACGGTTGTGAAGCATGGCCACTAAGAAAAGAAGATACTCGTAAGTTACTAGTATTTGACCACAGATGCCTTAGAAATATTGCTCGCATCTGCTGGGATCACCGGGTAAGTAATAGTGAGGTTAGACACAGGGTATTAGGGAATGGTGGTAAATCAGTTGATGAGGTCATGAATCTTCATCGACTAAGATGGTTGGGCCACGTGACGCGTATGCCTGAACACCGATTACCATGACGTGCTATGCTGACTAGTATTGGCAATAGTTGGAAGAGTGTCAGGGGCGGCCAAACCAAAACGTGGCATCAGAGCATGAGGTCACTAACTTCTAATCTGAGCCATGTTGGCAGATGCAGACTACTTGGTTGGGGTCCTTGTGATCATCGTAACGAATGGTTGGAGACTCTAGGTGGCATGTCTTAGAATCGACCACAATGGCGTAGGTGTATACACTCTTTATCTTCCTTTAAACCTTGAGATTGAAATAGCTTCATATCTGTCTTCCTTTCTAAACTTTATCCTTATATACAACCTTTCTTTATATACTACCACCACCAAATTAAATACTTCTATGAATCCGGTGTTCATCTTGTTGTGCTAACGAGGTATGGCAACTTGGACCGATGCATGTGCCTGGTCCTAAGTTGTAGCTGACTGACTGAAAACTGTTATAATGAAGTCAGTGGACTCTACTCATAAGATTATTTGTAAGTAATATATGAAGGAATGTGTAGTTGAAATTGCAGCAATTGTTAAATGGAGTGAAGAGTTTCAGTACATCAAAAGTACAAAGTTGTCAGAACATGTGAAGATCAGGTGAGAAGATGACTTAGAATGTAGAACAAACTGAAAGATGTAGATATTTGATTGAAAGTTATGTATATGTATTATGTAAATACTTTGTAACTGATAAGTCTTGCTAGTCTCGTAACCCCTCAAGCTAATTGTACACAGCAAAATGAGCACTAGAGAAAAGACACAAAATATGCGAGAAGCACTTTACTCAAAAGGTTCATTCATATACATAAAATATAGGGTTTTCATAGTATTTTAGAAATCCTTAGGTTTTCCTGAAAATTCTGGAATGCGACTAAACATAGTAGCAGTATAGTAATCAGTCAATCAGAAAGTGTACATGTTACTTTTCACTTTTGTGATGTTTCTGGCAAAACTTCTAGTGAACTCTGATTGAATAAAATGCTTCTTAATGTTTCCTGAGTCTTTCTTGTCTTTTGCGAGACGTTTTCTGGATCACCTCAACAGTAACCACTTACATTAAAAATACAGTCTGTTATAAACTGTGGGATGCTTGTTATAACGCTAGGGTTTCTTGTTATAACAGTCCTTTCACTTTGTACACGTATATGGGACGTTAATTTACCTTAAACGAATATCTACACTAGATTCCCTCCCAGTGTCTATTCTATAGGACTTCAACACAACTCAGATCAAGAACACGAGATTAGCCTGACTATAACGTCAATATATTTCCACACCAAAATCCTACACAATCCAACAACAAAAACAGTCCATCAATAACAGTCCGGATAGAAGAATATGTAACACATATAACACCTGTCACACTATTTACATATCTGACTCATCAAGACAACCAATCATTGTCATTCTCACCCACACATCACAGTCCTGTTGCCCATTGTCTCGATCTATAATAATATTATTAATGATGAAACCAGAAATTATAAATGTAATTGACGGTCAATCGTTACCATCATGTTTTCTATCCACTTCCAACGTCTTTACCTAATTTCCTACTAAAGTGGAAGCTAGTTTGTTCCTTCCCACAGTAAGCTGTTGGTTATGGTATCCGGTCAACCTACATTCAGTTTCTTGAGTAGACACCTATTTATTAATTCATGTACTCTTTTCATGGTGGTTGCAATGGTTCTACGCACAGTAGAACTGTCTTGACATTGGTACTAAAGATTCTAACTTTGATATTGGTTGACAGTTGTTTTGAGCTATATATGTTCTCCAACTGTAGGATTGTTATCCTCGCTTTGCCAATCCTTACCTTTACGTTTGCATCCGATCCTCCTTGATCAGCGATGATCCTTTCCAGGTACATGAATGTTTCCACATCTTCCAGAGTTTCTCAATCAAGTGTGATTGAGTTGGTGTTCTCTGTATTGTATTTGGAGATCTTGCTTTTTTCCTTGTGTATGCTGAGGCCTATTGATACAGAGCTGCTGCTACGTTAGTTGTCTTCATCTGTATTTGTTAATGTGTATGGGATAGAAGGGTCAGGTCATCAACGAAGTTCAATTCGTTTGATTTCATCTCACCTGTCCATTTTATTTTGTACTTTCAGTCAGATTTGGAGGTCTTCATAATCCTGTAGACCACTAGAAAAAAGAGAAAGGGTGGAGGGAGTCGGCAGTTTTGTCTGACTCCGGTCCTTACTTGGAATTCATCTATCAACTGTCCTCCATACACAAAGTAATTACTAAACGATCCAACAAATTCATAATTCCCAACAGTATTAAACAAAGCAATTCGATTAATAGTCAACAATATCATCAACCTTAAGATACAAATTGTCTTTGTCAGCAAATTAAAACTGTACTTACTCAGCAATTAAATTTGGATCAGATAATTGATTATATAATTCTTCAATTAATAATTTTTTACATTGTATAAAATGTTCTTTAGTTGCATCATTGGTTACACTCTTTAAAAATTCTTTATAGTAATTCTGAAAAGAATAAAAAATTTATTTTTTTAAATAAACATTAAAACAAAAAAAAATTATCAGAAGGGGTTTTGTGGAGATTTAGTATTTTACATAGTTGAAAGCTTGAGTCTATCGGTTAAGGGCTCCGGCTCGAGACTGGTAGGTCCTGGGTTCGAATCTCGCGAGAGCGGGTTCGTGGATGCGCACTGCTGAGGAGTCCCATACTAGAACGAAACCGCCGTCCAGTGTTTCCAGGTTTTCCATGGTGGTCTCATTTCAATTGACTCACGCTTTCAACTATGACAAAAAATTGTCGAAATTCAATTAGTATTGTTTGTTTGAATCTTCTCATTGATGCAAGTACATCCAGTTGATGAGTCCCGAGTAGGACGAAACGCGCGTCCTGGATACCACTGCTAGCCTTTATCCATCTTTGCTTACAAAGAAATTGTTGATTATTAAAAGATTTAAGAATATTTGAAGAGATCGAAGCTATGTATACAAAAGGAAGATCTTTAATGACTTCTCCCCTGATCAAGCTCAATGCCATTTAATCAATAATAATCTTAGCTATTGAATGACCTAATTTGACTATTGTACTTACGACCTTTCATAGTCGAAAGTAATTGTCTCTGTTATCTTTTTTTATATAGTCGAGATCATGAATCAATTGAAGCTAGACCAACATGGAAAATTTGGAAGCACTAGACGGCCGTCTCATCCTATTGTGGGACTCCTCTGCAGTGCGGATCAACGATCCCACCTCTCGAGATTCGAACCCAGGACCGACTAGTCTTACGCTAGAGTACTCAACCAGGTCTGTTAGGGATATCAACTCACTGAAGACGTTGGTGAATGGTTGCTCAATTTCGTGGATTGGTTAAAGTTAGGCGTTAACACCGTTCGATGCTGACCATCTCAGTGGTCTAGAGGTTAAACGTTCGCGCGCGAGATCGATAGTGTTGGAGATGATCCAGAAAACGTCTCGCAAAAGACAAGAAAGACTCAGGAAACATTAAGAAGCATTTTATTCAATCAGAGTTCACTAGAAGTTTTGCCAGAAACATCACAAAAGTGAAAAGTAACATGTACACTTTCTGATTGACTGATTACTATACTGCTACTATGTTTAGTCGCATTCCAGAATTTTCAGGAAAACCTAAGGATTTCTAAAATACTATGAAAACCCTATATTTTATGTATATGAATGAACCTTTTGAGTAAAGTGCTTCTCGCATATTTTGGCCTTTTCTCTCGCGCTCATGTTGCTGTGTACAATTAGCTTGGAGGGTTACGAGACTAGCCTAATAACCGAGTTATCAGATAGATCCTGGGTTTGAGTCTCGTGAGGTGGGATCGTGGATGGGCACTACTCAGGAGTCCCACACTAGGACGATATAGACATCAAACCTGCTTCCAGGTTTTCCATGTTGATCTAGCTTCAACTGACTGATGAATTCAACTATAAAAAGAAAATTATAATTCTTTTTTGTGAAATTTACTAGAAAAATGTACCAATTAAGTATTATGTATCAATAACTATGAAGTTTCAAACAATAGACTATTAAATAATGACGATTATACTTTGACTGATGTGTATTAATTACACTAAGGTGATTATTTTAAAGTGAACAGTGTTTCACAGATATGATCTAGAAGTCCGAATATGAATGATTTAACTGTTAAGACAGCTTCATTATTATGAACTGTTTCAGTGAATACTGCCTATGATAATGTTTCGGTCATATTGTAGTGAATGAGAATACAAGTGCGAACAGTCGAATGTAATGGAATACAAAATTACAGAATCCCTTGATAAAATCTGAGAACTATACAGTAAATACTTCATTTGGAAAGTGCAATCAATTGTCTCAAAGTTGACTGTTTTTCTATGCAGATGTCAATCAACCATATCAGACTTTATTATTCTTTTCATTCGACATCAACCATTCTTTGTTCTCGTTCTCTTTTCTTTGATCTTTTTAACTTTCTACCTCTAGACATTTCATTTTCAATTAATGATACAGACCATTTATATCTGTCGACATCAGTAGTACACACCATAATATCTTCAGTTATTTTCAGGCATTGATTAACAGTCAAGTTACTCATTTATTACTAATGAGGTCAAAGTTTCTTTATTTTAAACTTTGATCATGATAATCACCTACTTAGATAGTTTAATTGATTTCATTAGATTAATAATTATAAACTATCCAACTATTTTATCATTGAGTCAATTGAAGCTAGACCACCATGAGAAACCTGAAAGCACTGCACGACCGTTTCATCCTATTGTGGGACTCCTCAGCAGTGCCCATCTACGATCCCGCCTCGCGAGATTCGAACTCAGGACCTACCAGTATCTATAAAGAGTTATATTTTCATGGTCACCCAGTAACAGTTTTTTTATCATTCAATAAAAACTAGGGTTATAAAGTGACTATAGTGAATCATTATTAGAAGACCCTTTTCATTTCACTATAACAAATTATAAAAAATGTCAGCAAAATACATTTTTTCATATAAAACTTAACATAAGTTGATCACATTTTTTCGGTGTTTTGTTTTTGCACAAACTTAAACAAGACTAATTATACACTTTGTTGTATTATGATGGATCTACGTTTGGATCGTAATTGAAATACACCTATTCACAGACAATATTGTGCTAAAATCAATAATTCGTTAGATATTTAGATTCTTTTATTAGATATCATATTATCTTTATGATTTCAATGAATGATTGGAATGTTTTGTGTAATCATAGGGTTTGTTAATATATTTATAGATATCTGTCATTACAGGGTATACTCAAATAGTTATCTTCTTAAAACTCTAATATGAATCATTGAAAAAGAAAAGGATTATTCTAGAAATTTTAGTCGGTATTTTATGAAAGGAGAGTTTTAAAGTTATTTTGTCGAGTTATGTTGTAGTGTGGTCTACTTATATCCATATAAGTAGTATATGGTGATAGTCAGGCATAGAATGTATTTTGGCAGAAGATCGATAAGGAAAGAACAGGAATGAAGCGTAATCGGTACGAAAATGCATGAACAGTGAAATAAGAGAAGAGGGACTCATATTTGCAGAAGGAACAGTCAAGATTAAGACAATTGATTGTTATTTTGCAAATTAACTGTTGACTGTAATGGTTATCAGAATTTAGTGAGATAGTCTGTTATCTGTGCTTACATACATTCGATTGTTCCCACCCGTGTTTTTTTCACTACATTATCACTATCAATTCTGTTGAAAGCGAGCTAGATATCAATAGTAATGTTATTTGATTATGGGATTGGCCTATATATCGTGAATTTCTTAAAGTTAGATAAAAGTAAATCGCATGATGATGAAAGTTAAATACCAACTCAGTAGTTTAAAGTTAAAACACTTATCGATAGACGTGAAGGTCTTGATTTTGATCGCTAATACAATTAGGGATTTATACTGTTCAACAATCTCACACTAGAATGAAGCAGTTGTTCACCGCTTTCTAGTTTTTATTGGTTGTCCAGCTAAAATTAATTCTATCTTCATTATCGCCTTATACCAATCATGGAGGATGTGGAAACCTTTACATATCTGGGCAGCATTATTGATGAACACTGTGGATCAGATGCAGATGTGAGGGCGAGGATCGGCAAAGCAAGAACAGAATATTTACAACTGAAGAACATATGGAACTCAGAGCAATCGTCAACCGAAACCAAGATCAGAATTTTAAATACAAATGTCAACACAGTTCTACTGTATGGGGCGGAGACGTGGAGAACTACGAAAACCATCATCCAGAAGATACAGGTGTTTATTAACAGTTGTCTACGCAAGATACTTCGGATCCGATGGCCAGACACTATCAGCAACAAACTACTGTGGGAGAGAACAAACCAGATTCCAGTGGAGGAAGAAATCAGGAAGAAGCTCTGGAAGTGGATAGGACACACTTTGAAGAAATCACCCAATTGAGTCACAAGACAAGCACTCACATGGAATCCTGAGTGTCAAAGGAGAATAGGAAGACCAAAGAACACATTACGTCGTAAAATGGAGACAGACATGAGAAGAATGAACAGTGATTGGATAGAACTAGAAAGGAAGGCCCAGGATAGAGTGGGTTGGAGAAAGCTGTTCGGCGGCCTATGCTCCATTGGGAGTAACAGGTGTAAGTAGAAGTAAGTACCAATCATGGGAGGTCGATTTTGTGTACTGTGAGTATTACATTAATTGCAAAACCTTAAAGCTATAAGTTTGATATGTTTATAACCGTTAGTATGCACCGTTTTACAGTCTGATTCTTGAAGGAAACAGATGTATGATACTTTACGGTTTACAAACTTTCTCCATCTGACACTAATTAGTAACAAAAAGCCTTTCTTATTAATCGAATCAGGTCCGAACGCTCGTAACATGAGGAAATGATAAAAAGTGTCATGGGTAAGACTACAGTAGTTACTCAAAGATAATTTTCTTCATAAAATGATATAAAAAGTGAAGATTAATATGTCCAGTCAGAATGACTTATACTTATTCATGAAGCTCAGACAGATATATCTGGTATATTGCACACAAGTAACTAATTAAATTATACTATATGTATTTCAGTCCCTGTAACTGTGTGTTGCTAAATATATCTAGTTCTCCATCAAATCGTCGGATTACTGTGTTTGAGTATCATATGATTTATCAGTCAAATCTAACGTCATAACAAAGAGTTATTAAAAACCTGGTAGCTTACGACAACTGCCTTGTAGGATTTCAGAATCTACACATATTCTTACCTAAGATTATGTCGTTAAACGGTAACATGATTGTTGAGAGAGTTGAAGTCCATTTGTTATACTTAATGTGGAAGTATAGCTGTGTGTCATCTAGGTATTATCTAAGGATAAACATTCAATATTTTAAAGATGAAATGATCAATTGAAGTAGAAATATACTGATTTCGTGTTAATTCAGTCATAATCCTAATGTCGATATTCTAACTATCAGATATTATCATAAGAATTTAATGATATACTAAACAAATCTTATCAGAAACCTTTTCGGATCTCAGTAATTTGGCACACTCACTACAGAAACACTTGGATGGTGTATTTAATATCTTCCTGCTCGAGATTTCCTAATTCTTTTAGATTTCATTCTCTGGTATGTCTTTCTCGTATATATATGGTATGCGCTGCTTATGCGAAGCGATATAAGTAGTATATAGTAGGAGTTGGAAGTCGAATGTTTACCTGGAGAAGATTGAAATAACAGGTAGGGGAAGGAAAATCGAGAGCAGTCGGTATAACGACAGTAGTAGAAGAAGTACGCAATGGACAACTGATGGAAGATGTTCAGGTGATGTGTTTAATGTATGATTATCATATTTTGCAAAGGGTTTGAAGACCTAATCTGAAACCTTTATATTGTCAGAAGATTTAAAATACTAATTTTTCATGAGCATAATTGCTTCACAGTACACTTAAGAAATAGATATTCACAAAATTTGTATAAATGATCATAAAAGTTTCTGGTCTAAAATAACCTTACCTTATAAATCTGTGGAATGTTTTCGCTAAAAAGGCTGTTCATGTTTTATTGTAGTCATAAACTGACTTAAGTTAGGCAACCATTGAAGACTAGGAAGAGCTGAACAACTGTTTAGTTTTGATGTGAGAATCCTTGGTAGTGTAAACTGACAAATGCATTGGAGATAGAACTCAGGATCTTTAGGTCTAGCCCCAAACATGTAAACTTTACTGATTTCGAGAAATTCCTTCTCGAAATTGGTCATTTGTGAATTTACGGCAGTCATTAGTATAAAGGTTTGTAAAGATTATTGAGTGGGGCTGTGGGTTTTCACTGCATAAGAATGACATACTAGAATGAAGCAGTTATTTATTGATTCCTGGCATCTACTGGTCGTTTGACTTAAGTCGTTTTTTGATATCGATACTATTCAAAAACGCCTGTAGCTCTTCCGGGGGCAACTGCTGGTCCCAAGCCCGGATAAAAGAGGAGGGTTAGGCATGGGGTTAGCAACCCCATCCCGTAGATAACCAACTCGCCAAAGAAACGCTAACCGCTATTCAACAACCCTAACTAACCCCTTAAAATGATATTCCGTTTGCTCATGATGGAATAAATAATCTACTGTGTAAATATAATTCCTACATAAAACTAACTTAAACTGTTATAACGTTAACAAGACTTTATTGTTTAAACAATTTGAAAAATAAGACGAAACGGCCGTCCAAAACTTCCAGGTTTCCCATGGTTGTTCAACATCAATCGACTCATGATTTCAACTATATACAAATAAAAAAATGGAATCTTAATACTTACCGATATTTTTTCACATGGTCCTTTAATAATAAATTCCGGTCCATTTACATTTGTATTCACTGAATTTCTTTTTAAAAAAGTTAAAACAATCAAATTGGTACGTAAATCAATGCAATTGACTACTGAGATTGAAAAAAATGTTTGATTTTGAAAAGGATGGCTATAAAATGATTTAACATGAACATCAGTCAGAAGATGGCCCCAAATGTTCTGGTACGGCCGAGAGTGGAGGGAGTCTGCTCTCCCTCTTGAAATGCTCTCACATAGCCACGCGTATATTGCATCTATCAGAAAAGTCCTACTCACTGCTTTCTCGTGGCATTACTGTTGTTTACGAGATTGAGAGGAATAAAAGCGAATGTCCAGAGCTTAAACCGGGTTGGTGGACACGGAAAGCCACCTAGGGGAGTTGGAAAACCCTGATTCCAAACTAATGGTGCACATGGGCTCCAGTATCCTGAGGGAATAAATGGCGTATGAATCAATCGTTGGTTACCGGCTACCACGTGACTGCATCTCCTTACGTTGTTCCACTGCCTTGTGGATCAGATCTTTAGATCAAAGTCTCGGGATGTGGCCCCCTAAGAAAACCACCTGCTTCAGTTTGGGCACCTGGACAGTATCACAGCTCTCACACAAATAAAATGAGATTTGTGTGGCGCATATGTATCTGGTATCCCTTTGTACCAATATTTATTTGTTTAAATAAATAAATATCAATCACGAGATTGTTAAAACAATTCATATCCGTTGTGCTAGTTAACGATTATCTAAACTCAGTAGGTCGGTAGATAATCCATGATGATACTAGTTTCGAGTCTCAGTATGAACATTAACACTGATGCATGTCTTACTTCTCGTCTGATTGAACTCTATAAACTACAATTTAATAGAAATTTGGAAGTTCAACTCAAAGTTAGTTATTTATAATCATGTGAATATTATTAAGATAGGAAACCTATGAATTATTGATGCAGTACATCATAAACGTTTCTGAGGTTAAGACTAAATATTGGTGATCGGTTTATGACTCATTAGTTTACACTTATCATACTCTCAGGTAATAGCATTTTTGCGTATAGCAGTTATTAATTTACACTGTCGGCAAATGTCATAAAAAGACATAAAATGGCTCCAAAATGCTTTCACATTTTTTAAAAGTCTTTAGGCTGGCGTCAACATGTGATGATGAATAGCCTCAAACGCTATCATAGAAGTAAGACGCAAGTGAACGGTTCACCTAAAAATTCTGGAGTCTGAATAAAGCAAAGCATAATAAGACAGCACCTTTTAGTCTATCTACCTGGCTTAAACATTTGTTTATTTGAAAGGGTTTGTGGGGATTGGTTTGATTTGTAGGTAGTGTTCGTCACAAACCGACCTCATTTGGAGTACTATTGAATGTCAGTAAAGCGTGGCAATCATCCAAGACCATTTTTAATAACTGTTACACTACCTAAATATTTAAACTCCTCCAGTCAACGAATTCTCGTTAGAACTTCAAGAGCATACTGAAGTAATGGTTCTAATGGTGAAGTATTCACCTTTGGACCTGATTATCTTTGGTTTGATTCTCACTAGGGTCATGAATTCACACTACTGAATAGTCCCATACTAGGGCAAAAATTTTATTCGGTGCTCCTTGGTTTTTTCCATTAGTACTCCAAAGGAAGTCAGTCTGTGAAAAACACTACCTAC
The DNA here is from genome assembly GCF_000237925.1 of Schistosoma mansoni. Classification (NCBI taxonomy): domain Eukaryota; kingdom Metazoa; phylum Platyhelminthes; class Trematoda; order Strigeidida; family Schistosomatidae; genus Schistosoma; species Schistosoma mansoni. Next base: position 4,954,405 of record NC_031499.1, on the reverse strand, counting down.
AAATCAAATAAATTAGTGTAATCTGTTTCAATCAGAACAGTCGTTATATATGCACTTAACTTAATAATAGGAATACGATTAACTGATTTCCGTCTATTACATGACCGTCATTTTTAAAGTGTGGTAGAAAAAAGCTGTATACCCTTTCCTAATCACTAAGGGAAGTGTTCACTGACTCACATGGTGCTTTTGAATTTTTATGAACACATAAAAGAAATGAATGCAAATGACAAAATTATGCTATCTTTGGATGTCGAATCACTATTCACTAATGTTCCACTCACAGAGACTATTGGTTTTATCTGCAATTACATAAATAATAATGAGATCAACATCAGAATACAGGTAGCTTATTTGAAAGAACTACCACTAATTCATAGACAAAAGGATGGCATAGCAATGGGATCCACTCATGGTCCATTACTAGCAGATAGCTTCGTGGCCAGTCTAGAAAACGACCAACTCAAAACGACCGTAGAAAACTTCCATTTGTATAAAGGGTACGTAGATGATATCTTTATCATTTGTGATAACAGATATGATTTGAGTCATCTTTTAAAGACATTGCATAAAAGTCATCCAGCAATAAATTTCGAATTGAAGTTGAGAACAAACTTAATATTCACTTTCTTGATGCAGAAATGACAAGAAAACAAAATGGAACTCTAAGATCTATCTACAAGAAACCGATGTAGAGTGGCCAACTATCAGGTTTCCACAGTTAAGTCCCCATTAGTCGAAACAGAAACTTAATAATATCATTCACTACGTGAATACAAAGAATTTGTAGTCCCGAGGTCATAGATAACGAACTGGGCCTATTGAAGGAGATACTTATCAAAAACGGGTATCCTTCGATATTCATTGACAAGAACATGAAAGCGAAACAGCCTAAAACACAAATAACTTCACTCGAAAAGAAAACATTGTACATGAACATTGACTTTAAAGGTGGTAGAGCTGCAAACGTCTCAAAGAGGAGAATTTCTGATTCTTTAAATAAAACATTCTTCTCGGCAACGTTGCGAATAGTATTTTCCAGCCGGTCATTATTAATCAATAATCTTAGGGATAAATTATCTCATCTGGCTAACTCAATATGCATTTACCTGCTCATGTGGAGCCAGGTATATAGGTCGTTCGATGCGTACTTTATCCAAAAGAATTCTAGAACATCACCCAGAGTAGCTAAGAAGAGGAAGAATAGAGTTCAATAAGAGGTTCAATAATCAAACACCTTGTGAACACAAGTCACTCGGTCAAGACGGACTCTGCATTCAATGTTATCTACAAGGTTAGTAGAAGTCTTCCAAAAACAGTTATATTACATCTTCTTAACATTGCCGAAGCAATAGCCATACATCTGGCAAAACCAGAATTGTGTGTTCAAAAGAGATTGGTATAAGCACTTCTTCTACCATCGTCTTAATGTCTCATAATCTTGTTTCTTCGTACTCTTCTCCTTTTACAGTCATCTGCTTCCCCTTCCATTTTCTCTTTAAATCATCTACCCCCAACTGATTTATTTCTGTTTCTATAATCCTCCTGATTACATATAATTTCAATTTCAACATTTGATCTTATCATGCTGAGTCATCCTTTTCCAATGGATATTTTCCTACATATCTTTACAATGAATGTTTAAGCCATTAACAATCAAACGACTAGAGGGGGTTTTGTGGAGAATTTAGTATTTTCACAGTTGAATTCATGGGTCCGAATTCCTGGGTTCGAATCTCACGAGTGCGGGATCGTGGATGCGCACTGTTGAGGGGTCCCATAATAGGACGAAACGGCCGTCCAGTGCTTCCAGGTTTTCGATGGTGATCTAACTTTAATTGACACATGAATTCAACTGTGAAAATCAAACGATTATTAGTTTTCCTGTTAAAAATTTTTTTTTGAATACCTTTGTTTATTCTACCTCATTGTTGCCATGTCTTACAGAAGTTTATCATTATTGTAGTTATTGTAATTATTGTCATTCTGAAAATTAGTAAATATATTTGCAGTTGTACAGCTTTGAAAATGAATTCGCCGAAAAGGAAACTATTCACTGAACCAATCTTTCTAATTTAATGTCTTAACGACTGTATCCCCTGTACATATATGTTTATCAGAATGGGGATTTGTTGAGATTGTAATAATTTTGACCGCTGAGAAGCCGTGACTAATGAAGTCTAATCCGTATGAGGTGTGAGATAGTTACCCACCTCAGAAAATGGGTGAAGGGCTGTGCAAGATCATGGATCGATTGAAGTTAGACACTACCGTCGTGCACCGAGGCACTCAGTGGTCTGGAGGTTAGACAGTCGCGCGCGAGAATAAAAGTCCTGGCTTTGATTCATACGTTCAGGATCGTGGATGTTCACTGCTGAAGAGTTCCATACTGAGATGAAACTTCGAAGTTTATAATAGCGGTTTAGCTTAGATCAACCCATAAAATCTAAGTTTATGGTTATAAGCAGCTGATGAGAAACAGCAAATTATTCTACCTCACTTGTTGTTCTAACTTTAGTCAAATTCATAAGAGGAATCAAATGCATTAAACGTTTTTACTTCAACAATCACTCTTAAAATAAGAACAAGACCTCATTATGAAAACTCTTCTTATTTTGAACTCATATTTTCTTTAAATGAATTAGATTTTTTCGAAAACTTACTGCATTCTAGATTCCATTGTCAATAATTCACAATTGGAAGATCGAAGTTTGATGCTTAACTGTAATAAGCGAGATAAACATGCTCTGTGAAGAAAAATGTATAACATCAAAAGATCAAGAAATAAACAAGCATTCGGTAAATAGATCACTTAGAATATTTATATTCAAGATTGATATAATACATAATGAATAATTAAGATCACTTATAGTTATCCTGAGAATAAAAGAAATAAACATATAACGAATAGGCAAAGGTGGATAGTGGATAGCGTTGGAATGCATGACGCGCGTTTCGTCCCATTCGGGACTCGTCAGCTGTATGTATCTGCATCTCGGAGGTGATGTTCACTTTGGGACTAGAACCCAGTACCTTTCGCTTCAAATGCCATCGCGTTATCCACTCAGCTACAACCAGCTGACGAGTCACAGATAGGACGAAACGCGCATCAAACTGGATTCCACTACTAGCCACTATCCATCTTTGCTCATAATGCTTGTGAATTAAGGCAATATCGAGGAAATCCACACAGTGTGGACATATAGCCAATAAGAGACTGACCAGTTGCAGTCCTAAACATCAATGGGAATATTCAAACAAACAATACTAAGTGAATATAATGGATAGGGTGAATAATTTTACTTGGTTTTAATTGACCGATTGAAAAATAAACAGTTTATTATTGTAAGCAAAGATGGATAATGGCTAGCAATGGAATCCATGACGCACGTTCCGTCCTATTTGGGACTCGTCAGCTGGAGACTGACTAGTTGCAGTCCTAAGCATCAATGGGAAGATTTAAACAAACAATACTAAGTGAATTTAGATCATTATTGGTTCAAATGGTGTAGTTTTTTTAAGATTCCTATTAACGTAAAGATAATATATACTAATTAAAAAGAAGTGTCAATAACGAGAAAGTTTCAAGTTCATCATTCCATTTTGTAGCCAGCATTAAAAATGATAGAGATTTAGAGTATAATGAGATAAATGTTGTAATTATTTTGTTGTTCAATGAAATCATTTAGTTCACTCATGACTTGACTAACTTCATATGATTCATATCGTTCTTGATAGATCCATATTCGGACCAGTCCTTAATAAGCAGTTTACGATGTAGCAACTATCCAAGTCTCTTCATTCGTGCTGTTCTCCCTGAACTGGATAACTTGATTGCAAAGATTTCATTATCCTTCTACATGGCATTACCAACACTTGATATACGTAAAAGTGAGATATTCACTTAGTCCACGAGGGCTAAATCAGCCTCTTCTGATGAATTTTTCCCTGAATAAGCTTTATTTACCTGTGTTGCTGTTGAGAATTTTCTTTTATTGACTTCTGATCACGTGAATGGTTGACTTTATAACTATGGTTTCATATTTAGGGTCTATACCGATATGGTATTTATTCAGTAATATAGTCTCTAAACTTCGGAGCAAAAGAACTCACTTTCATGATGTTCTAAAGGTTAAAAACTGCTCGAACTATGGTTCAGTTTGTAGACTTGTAGCCCGAATAGATCAGTGGTGATGCTTCATATTAGGGAGCTGGATGACACTGATTAGAACACCGATTCCTGATAGACTACGAGCACACCTTACTGATTAGTGTTAATTAGAACAAAGTCTAAGTTAATCAGGGATTATCACAGACTACCCTGTAGCTTGTATGAATAACTACATGATATTTGGTTCATTGACAACTCTCTTAATAACAAACTTCACAGCTGTCAATCAGAACGTTAAAGTATTTAACATAATTCAGTAATATAAAGTTTTCGACCGTTCTCTTCGAAAATAAAAAAAATTAACTTACTTCATAGGGCAGTTGAGTTCCATTCCCGTTGAAATTTGTATATAAATGTAAGCTGTAAGCAAAAAGGAACATAAAACATACATATGTAAATTAATCCCTATGTTACTTACTTACTTACTTACTTACTTACTTACTTACTTACTTACTTACTTACTTACTTACTTACTTACTTACTTACTTACTTACTTACTCCTGTTACCCTCGTCGAGGAGCATAGGCCGCTCACCAGCATTCTCCATCCAACTCTGTCCTGAGCCTTCCTTTCCAGTTCTTTCCAGTCGCTATTCATCCTTTTCATATCTGCTTCTATTTCCCGGCGTAGTGTGTTCTTTGGCCTTCCTCTTTTCCGCTTCCCTTCCGGATTCCAAGTTAAATCCCTATGTTACGTGATATTATTTTCTAAATACAATCTGAGTAAAACACTCAGTGACACAGGTTAGAACCTCATTTGAATTACAACTACACTCTCAGATATAACATGAAGTCATGACACCAACTACTCATTAAGTTCTTATCTAATCATTCACATTCTTCATAGTCAGTTGATGTGTAATATGAAATGTGATGTACATGCAAAATAGCACAAGACATGTTACGGTTACACTTTTAGCACTGTTCACTCAATATATCATCATCATATTTACTTGTAAAAGATCTCAATAGTTAGTCATTAGCAAAAACTACGATTATTTAGTATTATTTTAACTAATACTGCAACTCACACTACTACTAGTATCACTACTGCAGTGAACGAGAAAACAATTGCGGAACAACCAAACGTATTTGAATACGCAATCATAGAATCTGTAAGTAAAATCTGAGAACTACACAGTGAATACTTTATTTACAAAATTTCAATCAATTGTCACAAACTTTATTGTCTCTTCATTTCCATACAAACCCCCGTCTTGTAAGCAAAGATGGGTAGTGGTTAGCAGTGGAATCCAGGACGCGCGTTTCGTAGCTGAGTGGATAATGCGATGGCGTTGAAGCGAAAGGTACTGGGTTTGAGTCCCACAGGAACATCCCCACTGAAATACAGGTACAATCCATGCTGGCGAGTCCCAAATGTGGCGAAACGCACGTTGAGGATTCCAATGCCAAGCGCTATCCCTCGTAGGTTGCATATATACTTGTGAATTAAGGCAATATCGAGGCAATCCACACAGTATGGACATGTGGCCAATAAGAGACTGACCAGTTGCAGTCCTAAACATCAATGGGAATATTCAAACAAACAATACTTAGTGAATTTAAACCTCTGTGTGTTCTCGTTCTTTGTTGAGTTTTCTCAACATTCTGCCGCCAGGCATTTCACTTTTGATTGGTGATACACACTTCTTATATCTGTCAACATCAGTACCACCTACCACACTACTGGTATTCTCACTTTTAATTGGAAGTTACTTATTTCAAAAATATTGTCACCAAGGATAAATTAGTTAGTATATTTTTACAATTAGATAAGAAAGCATTAGTAATGAGAGTAATATGTATGGAAAGCGGAAAAAAAGTGGATAAAAGTGGTAAAAGATACACAACATATTTACCTTCATTTTTAAGATGATTATTAAATTGTTGATACCATAGAGATCCGTAATCTTCAAATGGAGTTCCTTTAAATTCTGTCGTTAGATTGATAGGTGTCTAAAAAAGCAATATGTTTCTTCTTTTTATAAAGAATAAGTATCATGTTGATAGTTATCGAAAAATTTAAAAATTATTGCGCAAAAGATCGCGTTTTCTTAGTAGAGGAACTTTTGTGCAGATTGTTGGATTCCATGGTTTTCATCATAACTCCGGCTGTAGCTCTTCTAGAGTTATTGCCGGTCCCAAACCGGGGTAAAGGAGGAGGGCAGGGCATGGGGTTAGCGACCCCATCCCGTAGAAAAACTAACTCGTTAAAATAGGCTAACCAGAAAAAAGTAATTGTTTACATCATGAACTAATCTTAGCTTATTTAGTAATGGAAAAAGTCGACAAACCACTTACATGAATTCTTAGTATCATTAAATTAAGATATTAGTTTATGCCTACTAAAAGCAGACAAGTTTCTATAGTAAAACAAAATGGCTTAGAGGATGATCGCACAATATCATAAACTGATTGAAGCAAACAATGTAAGACACTAGTTGTTCACTCGGAAGTCTAAAGAACAAATGCTTTCTGCAAGACCTTAAATTATTGGACTAGATACCCTAGCGCAATCATGCATACTCATTACTAAGGAGTCCCATGTTAGAACAAAACAGTTCTACAATCCCTCCTCGTTTGTAATGACTGTCTATATAAGGTCAGTTCATGATATGAAAGGTATGAATTTTAAAAATCTTCACAAACCCATTACATTGAAAACAACTTACTTGTGTATCATTTTCTGATGATGAAGTCAAGTATTCATGCACTAAAACAAAATAAATTTAATCAGTAGCATCAACCTTGGATAACTATTAAATTAAACAATTCATCTTCTATTATTGACTAACTATCACTTTTCACAGATTACACTTATATATAAATGTGATTTATATAACATGGTTCAGTATATTAGGTCATAGATGTATGCGATTATCAGGATTCTTGTTATTAATAGTGTGTGCTACTGTTGCCGATAGATATAAGTAGTATGTATCATTAATCGAAAGTGAGATACCTGTCAGCTGAGGATTAAGAAAATCGAAGAGAAAAGGATGAGAATAGAGAATGATTGGCGTAGAAACGAGGGAACAATCAAGTCTGAAACAATTGACTGACATTTTGTAAATGAAGTATTCACTGTATAGTTCTCAGATTTTACTAAGTACATTTGATTGTCTCGCACTTGTATTCTCGTTCACTACAGCAGTTATAATAGAAACATCAAATAATTTAATTTGTATTCAAGTCACTACCTTTGACATACTGAGCAAAGCTGAATAGATTATTTGTGGTAAATGGAAGACCAGTGTTAATGTCTAACATCAAACAATCCACGAAGTTGAGTCCTACAATAGGACGAAAAGGCCGTCCAATGCTTCCAGGTTTTCCTTGGTGGTCTAGCTTCAATTGACTGATGCTTTCAATTAAATATTCACTAATTATATCAGAGATCTTTTTTATTGTATCCTTAACAAAATTACATAAATAATTTGAACATACCATTCCCATTGACTTTTAATGGAAGTGAGAATGGAACTGTTCCTTGTAAATTATTTAAACAGCCTATTTGTTTAGTGGACACATCTGAAAAATTAAATTTTAAAAAAAAACAAAACAATATAAAAGATTTTCGCTTTAATGTCTTAACCAACGAATAAACTGAATGAAATTAAGAATAGATGGACTGTATAGCTAGCAGTGAGATCTAAGATGAAGCGGTTTATTAACTTCCTTACCCCTTGATTAGTACGTCACCTCATTTGTTATTTATTGTCGAATCCATTTATAATGCAATCTTTTCGAGCAACTAAGTCAAAATACCTACAAATTCATTCAACGAATATGACGTATGTATCATCATAGGTAAATGTTTGAGTTATCCATTTCATGATATTCAACACTAAATTTTGATCAGTTTCAGTTGACATAAATGAATCCTGCTTGGATTGTCTCGATATAGATTGGACAGATTGTTGCTAGCCCAGTAATCTAGGATCCATGTTCAGAAACTCATTAGTTAGATATGCCTATATTGCAGAGTTGGTGTCATTACTTGTCACATGAAGTGCTAACATGCTGTCCACTAGACTACTGAGTCAAGATGTCAGCAAACTTGCCAAACAAACATTGATGAATCGCAGTCTTTAAATATCATAGGACATCAATATATATATCATCAAATTATTCCATGTAAAATAAATCGATTTTTTTACCTTCTTGTGTATATTGTAGATTGTACCATTTTTCAATATGAATATTTTTATGTATCGTAGGATTTAACTTTAAACTATGGATTAAACAAGCTTGTTGTTTTGATAAAGTATCCAAAAGTTCCGAGTACATCTAAATGAAATCAAATGACAATATGAAATATTCATTAACGATGAGTTTAGAAAAGTTGAGCTAAGTACATATAGACTTATTAGTATGGGAATTTGTGGAGATTGTAGTATTTCCATAGTTTAATTCACGAGTTGATATAAGTTAAACCACTATTGAAAAAACGGAAGCAATGGGTAGCCATTTCGTTCTATTATGGGACTCTTTAGCAGTGAGCACTTACGACTGCACAGGCGGGAATCAAAGCCAGGGCCTTTGGTTTCGTGTACGAACGCCTAATCTCTAGACCACATCATGGCTCGACATAAAATAAATCACGGCTTCTCACTAGAACTCTGTGTCAAGTGTAAGACACTTATCTATGTCAGACAATGAATGAAGAGTTGAGCAACATGATGGATCTACTGAAATTAGATATTAACGCAGTCGGTTGCTGGCTGGTTAAGTGGCCTAGAGTTCAGGAGTTCGTGCGCAAAACTGAAGCTCCTGGCTTTGATCCTCGCGTACGGAGTCTTAAGTGCGCACTGCTAAGAAGTCCCATACCAGAACGAAATGGTCGTTCAGTACTTTCAAGTTTACAATAGTGGCCTAACGTAGATTCACACGTGAATCCAATTGTGAAGATATAATATTGATTACTAGATTTTGTTGTTTGTTACTGATAAGAACTAATTTCATTTGAAGTTGATTCTTTTAAACTGTCATTGACTAACATAAAACCTTTCTACCTCAACTATGATCATTGTTAATACTTGGTGTGAATTATTCGATAGGTGATTTTATTCTCTAATCGCATAAGTTCGTTGTTTCGAGTTTGTTGTTAAGTCATATAATGAGTTTTGTTTTTATTGTTTGGTCATTTTTCACCATTTCAAAGGAATTCGATTAAAGTTTTCTTCAAACCAAATACTGTTTGCAGAGCATCAGTACACATGTTAATCATTTTCCTCTGAACATATTACATTGAAACGCATCCTTAAAGTCTAAAAAAGATACCTTAACAGGTGAAGTCTAACCTGATAATCAAAAAATATAGATATCACCGATGATACTGAAAAATTACTGTACAGTGTTGCAAGTTGAAAGAGTTTATGGATATATAGTATTATACTTCAACGTATAAGTTTATAGATAGCGTACTTGCTAAAACAATACTCCATTTACTGAATTCCTTCTCCGGTAGGGTTATGGGTATTAACCGTTGAAGGGGTAGTGTTATTTACAATTGATTGATCACTGGGTGGTCATCAATGACATGTATATCAGATCCTTCTTAGTGCAGATTGAATCCTGTCGATCAAGTTGTAGTGTGGTCACCAGTCTAGGTGACTCAACATTGAGTGCACTATATTGAGATAAGATGGTGGTTGGAGGTAGTCAACAAGAAACCCTGGACCTACGTTTCGTGCTACTTGGCACTCATCAGCAAGGTGTACCTGTAACCTTAAGGGAACTAATACTTCCTGACGGATTCGTTCCCGTATCACACAGCTTCACGTTACCGCTGAGCTATTTTAAAACTAATTTTAGGCCTTTTTAAAATGAAAAAATCTCACCTGAAAATCAAGTGTTTTTATAATTAAATATGCTGAATGTACATCTTTTGGTAATGTATGATGTAACATTGTAGCAATCCATATAACAGTTTCTTGTGGTCCAAATATTGTACGACATTGAAATGTTTCTTTTTGAGTTAATTGATAATCTCTTAAACATGAATCAAATGTTGATTTCATATTAATAGTAGTATTATTAGTAGTAGTAGTATTATTATTGTACTCTTCAGGATTTTTATTGATACATGCTTCATTTGCTTTAGTTGATAGAAATCGTAAATATTCATAAACAATGTTTGTAATCTAAACAAAATGAGTAGTATTGAAAAGAAAAAGAAAAACATTAATACATAGAAGGGGAATAATATTGAACTGTTGAAAGTAAAGTTCACTTGGTGTTGCTTACTTGTATCTTACCACTGACTATCAGGACTCATTTAGTTAAGTGGATAATGAGATGACGTTTGAAGTGAACGATACTAGGTTTGAGTTTCAGAGTGAATAGTAACTCGGAGATGCATGGTACATCCAGCTAATGAGTCCTAAATAGGATGAAACGCGCATCTTGGATTCCACCGCTAGAGATTATTCACATTATTGCTTATACTCTTACTACTTCTACCACTATTGGACTTGAATCGACAACTGCATCTCTGTGCTAATGTGGTATGGTAACTCGAACTAATGTACGTACGTACGAAGTTCTACGTTGTGACTGACTGACTAATATCTTTACTGACAATGGTTACCCATTAGCCGACAAAGTTTTACTTAAGGAAAAATGAAGAATATTTGAGCGAACAATTGTCTTCAATAACTTCGTCAACAAATCCCTTAGTTGTAAGTTCATAATTATTGTGATATTTTACTAAGATCAGAGGGGGTTTTGTGGAGAATTATTGACTCCTCAGCAATGCGCATCCATGATCCCGCACTCGTGAGATTCGAACCCAGGACCTACCGGTCTCGAGCCAGAGGACAAAATCGGACGTACATTAATAGATTTGACAATGTTGAATGTTTGCATATGTGACAACATAAACACTTCAAAATTTTGTTATTTGCAAATTCGAAAGGTCATTTAATAAAGCTTGGAGTAAAGTGTCCAGTCATAATTAATATAGTAGTAATAAAACAAAAATGAAAATGAAATAAATCGTGTAAAGAAAATACATTTTAGGAGAATCTCATCTTCTCAACTGAAATAATAATGATAAAAGTTATAGTGATTTATTTATTTATTTAAACATTTAAACATTGGTACAAGGAGGCACCGAATAGAAATGTGCCACATAAGTCACTGGACTCGTGTAAGGGCTGGGATACTGCTCAGGTACCCAAACCAAAGCAGGTGGTTTTCTTGGAAAGCCACACTCGTAGACTTCAATTTGAACATCTTATCAACAAGGCATTGGAGCAACGTCAGGAAATGCTGTCCGATGGTAGCTGGTGACCAATAATTGGTTCATACACCATTCGTTCCATCAGGACCCTAGAACCCATGTACATCATTGGTTTGGAATTGTGGCTTTCCAACTCCCCTGGATATATCCTCCGTATCCTCTAACCTCGTTAAAGCTCCGGACATTCGCTTTTCGTTCTATCAATTTCGTAAACAAAACGCCTGACGCCTGAAGGTGGTGAGTAAGACGTCTGTGGTAGTGGCTGTATACGCGTGGTCATGTGAGAGGCTGTACCAGGGTATTTGGAAGCAATAGTAATAATATTAATAACAATCTAGTTGTGTGAATATAATTTATGATAAAAGGGGTGTTCTCAAGGTGATTATAACAAAAAGGAATTCATGTGGATTGGGAATGATGGATGTGAAGATTAAGATAGATGTAATAGAAAAACAGGAAGAGGGTAAGAGGTTTATAATATTCATTTTAGGTATCCGGTGATCTAGTCGTAGGCCAAGTAAAACATGGAGGCTGGATATACCTTTTCTGAATACATATGTTTGGTTTTCTGGAGTTGGTTCAGATGGCTTCGGCTATGTAGAGTAACCGTAATCTTGCTTCTTGAGGTATATTTTTTGGAACTTGATATAAAACAGATAAAGCTTCCTCTGTTTTGTTATGATGTTAACTATCTACCAAGTGAGAAAGAATAGTGCTGTTGATCGGTTTAATAACTCGTTTTCCTAACCATGCTGGTACATGTTCACGAACATGCAAGGATAAAGCCCCCTTAGTACGGCCTATGTAACTAGCTCCACAGGAGCGGTTAAATCGGTATACACATATGGAGGAGTCCAATATCGGTAACCTATCTTTGATTTCTTGTGTATGTACTGGTTTAGTTGGGAAAATTATTTATAGTTTGGCAAAGTGAAACGTTCTTTCAACAGATCTTTTAATTTAACGTGTTAAAATATCACCCGCTATGTCCCCTTTCAGTTTCAGATATAGGTTTTTCTACTGACTGAGTCACAATTTCTCTTTTTTTTAATGCCTTCTACTAGGAATTTTCAGACGAAATTATCTGCTTAGCCATTATTTCGTAATGTGTTCTTGGCCATAACTACTTCGCTGTCTACACTATATTACTAATAAATGAAGTAATAACATACATCTAACTTTTGTATATATACTGATTATATTAAGAATTTATAATCTGATTTCTACATCATTCGCATTGTTCTATGAGTTATGAAGATGATTTTAATTGATATGAAGCATTTTTCACCTACTTAGTTGAATTGAAAAGTACTAAACAGCTGTTTTGCCCTAGTTATGCTCTTCAAAACTAAGCACTTAAAACCCGCTCCAGGACCATTTAAACGAAAGAGTAGTCAGCAATAGATACCTGTCATATATTCCTTGAAGTTGGAAATAAGTACCACTAGACCCGAATTCAGTGGGTTAATAGTTATTCATTTGCCACAAATCATGAAGGTTCCAGATGTTTGTGTAGTGAATCGTCACTCAATTATTAGATTTTTAAGAACTATTTTACTTACTTTGAATAGATCAGGACGTGTTCCATTCAAATCAATGCAAATTGTAATTAAAGCACAAATTGTTGAATTATCAAAATCGGACATTGCAGAAAATTCACATTTTACTTCTGTAGCTAAATGACTATAAATGATTGAATGAATGGAGTTGTAAAGAAACAAAATAATGAAAATAATGTTATAATAGTAAAGTTTAAATGGTAGAAATAGAGAATTTCAAAACTATTTAGTGGTCTGATGAGATAGTTAAAGCTATCTATATGGTGGACGGTTGCTCAATTTCATGGATTGGTTGAAGTTAGACATTAACACCGTTGGATGCCGATTCAGTGGTCTAGTGGTTAAGCGCTTGCGCGCGGGACTGATAGGTCCTGGGTTTGAATTTCGTGAGGCGGGATTGTGGGTGCGCACTACGGAGGAGTCCCACAATAGGACGAGACGGCCATCCAGTGTTTTCAGGTTTTCCATGGTGGTCTAGCTTCAATTGATCAATGATTTCAACTATAAAGCTATCTACTGTCATATTGTGTAAATATTGTAACACGTCTATGATTAAAATCAATCCTCAATATTTTCAATGTGTTCACTTGACATGTCGAAACCAACACCTTATGATTATTTTTCTTTTTATTCAGGATGGGAATACTGTTTTATTGGAGTGTAGTTTACAGCTAAAGTTACATTTCTGAAACATAACTTTCATTTTATTTATATTATGTATCCAGCGTTGAGAATCGGTAGACAGCCATGAAAATGATGAATAGCAAACTGGGAATATCTAGAAAAGATTGTTCATGACAGAGTTGGGTGCAGAATGCTGGTGAGCAGCCTATGCTCCTCCACGAGGAGTAACTGGAGTAAGTGAGTAAGTTTTTGTGTTAGCAACACTGTCACTGTTCCTTCGATTTTTCTTTTCGTGAAATGAAAAGAGATTTTAATGAAATTCAGGCACTGGAATGTTAGAGAGACGCCTAGGGGATAAATAGGAATGGCAGATAATAATCACTGTTAAAAAGCCTTTTTATTTACATTCGTTTAAGTATTTAAAGTTAAATGAGTATAAGAGAGCGGGATTTGTGGCAAAGTTGGATGCTTTCTGTTAAGAATTCTTCGGCATAATTAAACACATTGTGATGAATAAAATGTTTAATATCAATCTGTGGAATATATATTTCTTATGATTTTATGTACTATATTAGCAGTGTAAAGTAATTCAATTATTCATAATACAACTGATAAAAACATCAATTCCTTGAATTTTTAATGTAGATATTAATATGATACTTCTGTGGCTCATCGAATCAAAGAGAATCTTCAGTTTGAGGTTGTGGAAATTACTGAATTTCATTGAAATCATGAACCGATCAATGGTAGACCACCACTATAAAACTGGAAGCACTGGATAGTCGTTCCGTTCAGGTATTGAACTCTTAATCAGTCCACATTCAGGACCTTCCATGGGGGGCTCGAACACAAGGACTCCTGCCTTGCTAACATGAGCGCCTAACCCTTAGACCACTAAGCTGGCACCCTATGGGGTTAATATGTAACTTCCACCAATCCACAATGTCACGCTTCCATCTTTCATTGTCTTAGGGGGGCAAATGCCTCACACCCGACACGGATTAACTCTACTGGTCGTGGCTTCTTATCGGAACTCCGAGAACTCCCTCTCTCAGCCAGTCACTAATGACCCGGCTCAGTGGTCTAGGGGTTAAGAGGTCTCGCGTGGGATCGCAAATTCGCAGTGCTGAGGAGTTCTATCCTTAGACGAAACGGCTGTACAGTGTCTCCAGGTTTTCAATGATGGTTTATCATTGTTTGGTTCATGATTTCAATGAAATTCAAAAAGAATCGTTCATCCCATTTATATGTTTACATGCTTTTAAAAATTACTGGCACCATTTCATCAATAACACATGAAAATAGTTAATTTTGCCCGTCACATTTTCTATTTTCGACTTAAAAGTGACTTAGTATTTGGAGACCATTAATAGATTAGACTGTGGTAAAAAAGAAAATGGTACGGTGCTTCGAGCAGCCACAGGGGCGAGCGTTTAAAAGGGGGGTCAGTGTGGTGTATATTACTTATGTTGACAGATGAAAGTAGCAAGTAACACTAATCACAAGTGGAATACCTGTCAAAAGAAAATTGAACCGAAAAAGAAATAGAAAAGGATTAGGATAAAAATGGAATTGGAAGAGTCATGAAGCATGTAAATGACAACTGATGGAAGATGTGCAAGTGAAGTATTTAATATATGGTTTACATAATTTACCAAGACACTAATTTTGTTGTAACCAATAAATTAGTATTCCCCAGCTGAGTATTCGTACACTACAATAATAGAACTATGTCTATATTAGATAGTCACGTTATTTGGGAGACATTCAACCACTGAAGACAATAGAATATGCTCGCTCAATGCGGTAGGTTGATTGAGGTTAGGCATTAACACTAATAGATGCCGATTCAGTAGTCTAGGGACCAGGCGATTGCCCACGAGTTCGATTTTGATGAGCGGAATAATGGATGTGCACTTCTAAGTAGTCCCATATCAGGACAAAACAGCCATCCAGTGCTCCCACATTTTCAGTGATAGTTTAACTTTGATCGATTTGTGATTTCAATGATCTAATATTCATTTTGCATAGGTGAAACTAGATTGATTAATACACGTACTAGTCATGTGAATTATGTGTTCCCGATATGAAATGTGTTGAAACATGGTAAAGTATTTGCTATCTAGGTGTCTAGCATAGTGCAAGTGATTGTATACGCAAATAAATTATTAATTATTGGCTTAAGCAGTTTAATATCCCATTCATATCAGGAAAAATACTTTCGTCATTCTAAATAAGGATGGATGGTTTTCATAAATTCAACTTGTAATGTACAAAACATGTGAGTAAGTTAGTTACTATTCGAATGAAAATATGGACTACTTACTTATTTTTAAGATAATTTTCAAGACCATATGGATGTTTATCACTTAGAAAATATGCAAGCACAGCAACTGGATTTGATCTAAAATAATAAACATATAAGGTTTCGATGATATACATATGAATATAAATAGATCAGTCAGTTTTCAGTTAGTAAGAACTATTATCGAAATTTAAACCTCATAGTTAGTTCCGGAATGAACATCATCTCTGGAATATATGTATATTTAGTTGACAAGTTTCAGATAGGATGAAACGTGCATCCTGGATACCACCACTAGCCACCATCCATCTTAGCTTACAATATTTTTGACTTAAGGCGATGTCAAGACAATCCGCGGAGGATGTATCTATGCCATAAGAGACTGATAAATTTCAGTTTTAAACATCAATGGGAATATTTTATGGTTGCTAGTACATGGCTTGTTGAACACCAAGTAAGCAAAATCAAGTGATTAATACAATCTAAGGAGATAGAAATTTCAAGAACGTTACAATGGTAAAGATGACTGTCTACTTCCTGCAGAGATAGAACTAGCAGTAGTGTACAAATTATTTTCCTATCTAAATGGTGATCAATTATTCAGATAGATAGTAGTTAGCTGGATTTAAGAAGATCATCTGTAGACACTATTCTAGGCATGGGATAATATGAAAATGTTAGTATATAAAACAATAAGTTAACTGATGAGTTTGTTTCCTGAGGGTTTCCAATGGTATTTTGAAAAGTAAAAACGGAAATACAATTAGTGTACTGATAAAAATGAGAATTCCATGTTTTCAGAAGGGGTTTTGTGGAGAATTCAGTATTTTCATAGTTGAAATCATGAGTCAATTGAAGGTAGACAACCATGGAAAACCTGGAAGCACTGGACGGCCGTTTCGTCCTATTATGGGACTCCTCAGCAGTGCGCATCCACGATCCCCCACTCGCGAGATTTTGTAACTTAAAGTTTTCATGGTATCAATATTGCTGTTGCATCCAAACGAAGAGTATATGAATGGTAACTGTCAGGAATCATCTATGGACTATTATTACATATATTCTTATTAGAAAATTATTAAACAACTAGATTATATATATATATATGTTCCTTTCATTATAAGCTTTCATTCAACCTGTTGTCTACCATTCTCCACAAAGTGGCCTACTTGAATACTTGGGTTATCTGTTTTCTTCGTTTATCTTACGACATCATTATGTCTATTAGTCTCATAAACTATTCAGATGTGTTTGGGAAACGTTCACGACATTTCACTGTACAAGTTAGGAAGGAGCACAATCAAAGACATTATGGTTGCTGGCAATATGTATCGAAAAGAGTGTACATTATTCGGATGTTGATTCTTGAACTGCTAACATCTTATTGGTGATCACTGAATATTTATCACCAGGATCGATCAAGAGATAAGAAGCGGAAACTTGTTGAAATACTTTGTTCTGAGAATTCTATATTGTACCAAAAATATAATATTGAATAAAGCTACTACTAATAATAATAAGAATAACAATAATAATAATTCTTAATTTTTTCCAATCTATTAGTTACGGTCTCCTATAATCATAACCATTTCTGGCTTAATCTTGTATAATTATTAGCTTTCATTTTATGGTATGAGAAGGTCTGGTCTGCTTATATGTAAACCACATATGTCTGAAATATACGATTCATATAGCGGTGGCTGATATTTTTGTTTTGGACTGTACGGACTGGGTTAGGTGAGAAGCTACTATACAGAGGGTTAATAAGAATTCAGAGTTAAATCAAGGCTTCTAGTGCTGATTGACATGTCATTGGTTTATGTTATAAACGTAAAGATGCCGTCGCCAATTGTTATAAACGTAGAGGATACTAGTTATAACTGGAGGGGTTTCTTGTTATAACAGTCCTTTTACTTTTTACACGTATGTGGGACATTAGTTTACCTTAAATGAATATCTACACTAGATTCCCACCCAGTGTCTATTCTACAGGACTTCAACAGAACTCAGATCAAGAACACAAGATTAACCTGACTATAATGTCAATATATTTCACACCAAAATCCGACACAAGGAACAGTCAATCAATAAGTGTCCATCAACAAGATACAGTCAATACATAATAAGGATAGGGAAATATACATATAACACATAACACCTGTCATCCTATCTAATGTCTGACTCATCAAGACAACCAATCACTGTCATTCTCGCCCACACATCAGTTTAGGACAAGGATAAAATCATAGAAGAAGATATTCTGATTAGAGATTTTGTCACGTGATATTTAATGTGCCATAAGACATAACAGTTATCTGTATATCTTAGGATAATAACAGACGGTATCTAACATTGAAATCTAAAAAGAAAAAATTTGCCCTATTTTGAACTCATCAGGTAGCATTAGTTGGATCACAAATATTGATATTTACACCTGAACTGAAACCCAGTAACATACGAATAAGTATATACTATTTTATATTATAAAATCATTGAACTCAGTTATCAATCTAGTTTTCTTTTATTTCAAACTAACCATTTCATGTGTAATCGAACTGATAATTTTCTGTTAAGATACTGTAAAAAGTTTTTTTTCTTCGATTTCGGTTAAATAACAAAGAAGTTGAAAGAACCTAACTTAATTAATAACAATGAAAGTCAATTAGTTTCTTCAATATATTTATATATGATCATTGCTGAGAAGTCCCACAATAGGACGAAAAGGCCGTCCAATGCTTCCAGGTTTTCCATGATGGTCTAGCCTCAATGACTTATGATCTTAACCATTAAAATTACATTTCTATTATATTTAAACATTAAAATCCATGGATTTTTTCTATAAATTCTGTAATTTACAAATAAGTAGTTTCTGATTTCATGCGTCATCTTTGCTTAAAAGGCTTACGACGTAAGGTAATATCGAGACAATCCGCACAGGATGTATATATGTCAACAAGTGACTTATCAATTTCAGGCAACAATGGATATATTCAAGTAAACAATACCAATTGAATTAAAACTTCACCCCATTGCAAAAGCAAGTGGCTATCAGGACTCAGTAGCTGAGTGGATAATGTGATGGCGTTTGAAGCGAAAGGTATTGGGTTTGAGTCCCAGAGTGATCATCAACTCTGATATGCAGATATATCAAGCTGACGAGTCTCAAATAAGATGAAACACGTATCCTTGATTTCACTACTAGCTTGTGACTTAAAGCTATATCGAGACATTCCATACAGTATGAATAAATGCCAACAAGTGACTTATCAACTGCAATCCTAAACATCAATATGTAGATCCAAACAAACAATACCAAGTGAATGAACCGATATGTTATAAATATGTTGATACTTATTCTTTGAAATATTGAAAAAAAAATTAATTCATTTTTTATCCAAAAATTGTTTCAAATTTGACTATGAATATCTATATGCATATATGAATATCAATTTGTATCTATATAAGAATATATTAATGTGGTTAAACACACACACACACACAAACACACAAATATGCAAATCTATCTATATCTATGGTACTTGGCATAGATCTATTCCAAAAGATCAAGGGGAATACATTTTTAAAAAAAATCATTAAATTTAAGTGTCAACATGGTAATTTCTTTTTCTCTTTAATCAAAGTGTTTGAATGAATAATGATTCGTTCTTTTGTTGTTCGCTTATTGTTGTTGTTTCATTAAAAATGAAAATCATATTTAAAAAGGATAAATTTATTCAATTGTTTTAAATAAATGAATTCTATATATATATAAGAATAAATTAAAATTTATCAAATGAATTCACTTTCAATATTAAAGATGTTATATCCATTGCCTGAGTGCCCTGTTAATATATATGAACGTAATGATCTCCAACAATTGGAGAGGAGTGGATTATCGATCAGAGCAATGATACACGAAAAACTGTATGAGTAGTCTTGAGTACTTATGAATCATGCTATTTGCCTAGCCCAGTCAGTTAAGTCCAGAACACCAATAACAGTCTCTGCAATATTGTGGTGTGGTCTTACTTATATCCATATAAATAGTATATGGTGTTGGTCAGACATAGAATGTATTTTGGCAGAAGACCGTTGAGGAAAGAACTGAAACGAAGCGCAAATCGTAGGAAAATGCACGAACAATGGGATTAGAGAAGAAACAGTGAAGATTGAGACTATTGATTGTTAATTTACAAATTAACTGTCTATTGTATAGTTATTAGAATTTACTGAGATAGTCTGTAATGTTTGCTTAAATACAATCGATTGTCCCCAGTCGTGTTTTGTTCACTACAATATGAATCACTATTCACAAACATACTGGGGTGTATATACCAAACAAACTGACCACATCGTACCATAAATTAGAAAATAATATTTGTATAAGATTTAACTAAATGTGGCTGTGAATATGGGGAACAGTAATTAATGGACTAATAATAACTCAAGAATGGTGTATCGTACAGTATGGGTCAAAATAAAGATTATAATAAGAGGGATACGAATATGATTAGGTTAGTTACTTAACAATTATACAATAGGAAATATACATGTCACATTGGTCAATAAATAGCCCTCAAAAGTTACCATTCATAAATCTCGATGGGATATAACAAAAAATTTCACGTCTGACCCTCAATTGCGGTATCAAGGGATATTCAATACTGATGAGTCAATCTTCTACTAGGACAAAGTAACCTTTCATAAATCAATTAATATCATAACATCATAATCCTACAGGATGTTAATCATTGAGCTAATCATTCAGAATTGAAGTTTCAAAATATATTACTGTGTTTGACATAAGTTTGAATTTATGAAGAAACTTTATTTTTTCTCAAGACTGTGGATATACCATAATGACGACTGTTAATCAATCGAAAAAACTTCTTATGGTTTCTTATCTTTGATCATTAATATTATCAATCATATTATTCTTTGATACTAATTAAAGAATTGAGATCTTTACCCTCAGTAATTAGTGAATTTAATAAATGATGGAGGATATCTGTTGGAGGAATCCCAGAGTAATCTCTTGTCAAAACATTTAAGACCCAAAAATGTTAGGAAATGTTCCATCCAATTAGCGTTGAATAGAAGCTCCTCATAAACATCCAGAAAATGAAGAATCACGTGTTAAGTTTCTGATAGGATATTTATCTGTACTACTAATACCATATGTAGTATGGTCCCAGAAATTTCCGGAAGCCCATGGTCATGTATAAATTTGCGAATACCGTCGTTTTTTTTCGTATAAAAAATAATCTTAGCGTAACTCTTGTACTCACAATTTACGCCTTCGCTCTATTATTCCAGTTGATGTGTAGCAGTACCTACATTTATATGAA
>NC_031499.1:4906306-4932953 GCF_000237925.1 Schistosoma mansoni | reverse complement strand
ATACACATGCATGTTACTATCAAGACCCAGTAGATAAGTGGATAACGTGATGGCGTTTGAAGCGAACGGTAGTGGTTTTGGTTAGTGGAGTGAACATCAACTGTGAGGTGCAGATTTATCCATCTGACGAGTCCCAAATAGGACGAAATACCGATCTTAGATTCCATTACTAGCCATCATCCGTTTCTGCTTATAAAATATAGATAGAAGTCTTACATCATCTCTAACTAATAATCTCATTTATCTGATAATAAAATATTTAGTTTAAACCAATATATATTTCATCAGTTGGTCTCCTATTCCCCCCCAACTACTCTCACCTGGATTTTTGTTTTTTTCCAAGTTTTGTATTCATGACGAAGAACAGAATTATCGTACATAATCGTTATTTATTTATTTGATTACAATAATCAGAAAACAATGAAGTTGAATTGGTTATTTGTTAATAATGTTCGAAATGATTCATTACAAGTTGATATTGTTCTCATAGACTAACTGTTTCGTTATTCGGCAACTTCAGTGTATTATCTATAATTGTAATAGAAAATTCCATCATGATGTGTGCTACTTTTAGAGATATGAGAAGTATATCTGACAGCAGAAGCTCAAGAAGATCGAGAAGGAATGAATGAGAACACAAAGCAATTGATATGGAAATTGCATGAACGTTGAAATCTCAAATGATTGATTGATATTTGCGTTGAATAGAAGCTCCTCATAAACATCCAGAAAATGAAGAATCACGTGTTAAGTTTCTGATAGGATATTTATCTGTACTACTAATACCATATGTAGTATGGTCCCAGAAATTTCCGGAAGCCCATGGTCATGTATAAATTTGCGAATACCGTCGTTTTTTTTCGTATAAAAAATAATCTTAGCGTAACTCTTGTACTCACAATTTACGCCTTCGCTCTATTATTCCAGTTGATGTGTAGCAGTACCTACATTTATATGAACCGTCTAAAGAAGGCAGTTTAGGCGTATGAGTAACAGTATTTATCAATAAAAGAATAACATTATCAAAAATAACAAAATTATCAAAGGAGTTTTTCAGCTAATAAATGTGAAAATTCTACAATTTTTTTTAAAAAATGACGATATTCTATGTCATTTTAATTCATTTGATCAATTGCAGTCCTAAACGTCAATGGGAAGATTCAACCAAACAATACTAAGTCAATTCAAACTTCACCCCATTACACATGCAAGTGGCTAACAGGACTCAGTAGCTAAGTGGATAACTCGATGACGTTTGAAGCAAAAGTTACTGGGTTCGAGTTCCAGGGTGAATATCAACTCCGAGATACAAGTACATCTAGCTGACGAGTCTCAAACAGAACGAAACGCGCATCCTGGATTCCACTGCTAACCACTATTCATCTTTGCTTGTAATGCAATGTCATTTTAGTCGTTTTTTCTTTGTAAATTGTAGTATTGTAGCATATATAAGACGAAATGGCCGTCTAGTGCTTCCACGTTTCCCATAGTGATCTAGCTTCAATTAACTCATGATTTCAACTATAAGACCTTTCAGCTTGAAAATTTACAATATCTCACTTGAACTATGATTACATATTAATGAAAATAAATATTAAAGGTGTTTAAAGTTGTTGAATTGACTTATTAAGTATTACTTAAACTTTATTAAAAGCAAGTAGTATATAGCGATACTTGTAAGTTTCGTATTAGGTGTATTTATAATCTTCAGAAGGAACTGATGTTCTTCTAAAGATTTAAACATTAAACAGAGTATATATATACATATAGTTTACACTTACTCATACAATGTACAAACACTTGGTACAGCCCAAACCATACGTAATTGTTCCTTATTTCGTGTACTATCAACTATATATTTATCAAATGAAGGAGGAAAGATAAAATGATATCCTAATTACAATTAATATCACTATCATTTTTGGTACAATTAAAGTGTTGCGGATTTTATCTAATGTATAACAAGATGTAACCAGTATATAATGAATGTTTGTTCATTAAAAACTATGATTATGAATGAATCATAAGAACAGTATACACATTAAATAGGATTAGGAATGTTTAAACTCGGTGGATCAGTTAGTAACATGTCAATATTCAAAGCAATAGATAATAGGATTGAATCCTATAGTAAACATCAGCACTGAAGTAGAGGTGTATTCAGTTTACAAGTTTCAAACTAGACGAAACATGCTTTCTAATTTCCACTGTTAGTTATTATTTAAGTTTAGTAACATTATGACGTTTACTCCTTTAGTTTTAAACTGGTGAATGTGGATTTCACCATTACACCATTGAGTCCCACCCCAATGATCTAGAGATTAAGAGGTCCAAGGATTCTGGATTTGACCCTCGGTTGCGCAACTGTGGATTTGCACTAGTGATGAGTTCCAAACCGGGACGGAGCACCGCTCAGTGCTTCCATGTTTCTAATGGCTCAGCGAATTAGATATATTCGTAATTTCAGTGCAATTGAACAATCTTCACAAGCCATCCTGACAATCTTAACTATAGTTTGACGACCAAAAGTAATAAAAATATCCTTTAAAAGAGGTTTCATGAATACTGATTTGCACAGTTCAGAAATATTTTCTGTAGAACATGTTCCTTTTCTTCGAAAGTTTTACGGACTATGTAATAACCAAATGTAGCTAATTTTTAGTCATTTATGCTGATCAAGTTCTAAAAATCCAACTTACTCCATAGTGATCATTATAAAATATTTGCAGTCTATTACCAATCTGATTACCCAGAAACTGAAGAAGTCCCATCAATATGATTCATAAACTTTTCTCATCTCTTATTTGTAGAAACAAGAATTGATCACTACACAATTTATACACCAAAATGTATTTTGACATGGAAAGAACTGTTGTGAGGGTAAGAATGGTTCTAAAAATTACTGAATGGCTCATAATCACTGTTTCTACACAAGATATTCAATACCCGTTGGCCAGATACCGTCAGCAACAGCCTAATATAGCACAGGACAAAACAGCTTCCAGATGAAAAGGAAATTAGGAAAAGAAGTTGGAAGTGGATAGAACATACTTTGATAAAATCACAAAACTGCATCACTAAGCAAATCCTAACTTGTACTCCTGAAGGGTAATGGAAAAAAGGAAGGCCGAAGAACACACTGAGTTGAAAACTGTAAGCAGATATGAAAAGGTTGTATAGCAACTGGAAAAAACTGGAAAGTATTGACTAGGACAGAGATGGATGGAGAATGCTAGTGGTCGGTCAATGCTCCTCCACGAGGAGTAGCAGGAGTAAATAAGTAAGTATGTATAATCACTGTTTATAGATATATTACACATATATTTTGTTTATTAGTAAGTTAAATGCTTATATAACTAGGATTTTATGATGATTGTGCTGAGAATTCCTTACTGTATTCAAATATGTGGTGCTGAATAAATGTAGTATCTTAATTGCGAAATTGGGCATAATGACTTGACGTAGCTGATTTCATACACTTTTTGATAAATTCCAATAAACAATCAAATATAGCACAGTTGTTTGACAATTCCATTTAATGAACATCTATCAAATACTGTATATATCATAATGATAATATATCTAACGTATCTAGCACTTTATGGACTCATCTGATAAAGTTCATTCAACACTGAAGGTATACTAACATTTTGACAATAAACAGTGATCTTGACAGACTGTTCAGATGAGAATTTAACAAGAAGTGACCAAGTAAAGTATCAATATTTTAGGCTGTTGTTCACTTTACTTTTGAAATTTTCTATTTCAGGTTGCAAAATATGCTACTACATAAATTCACTTGGTATTATTTGTTTGAATCTTCCCATTGATGTTTAGGACTGTAATTGATTAGTCTCTTATTGTCATATGTGCATACTGTGTGGATTGCCTCGATATAGCCTTAATTCACAAGCATTATAAGCAAAGATGGATAGTGGCTAGCAATGGAATCTAGGATACGCGTTTCGTCCTGAGTGGATAACTCGAATGGTACTGGGTTCGAGTTCCGGAGTGATCATCTACTCTGTGATCCAGTTATATCCAGCTGACGAGTTCCAAATAGGACGAAACGCGCATCTTGGATTCCACTACTAGCCAAATATCCATCTTTGCTTATAATGCTACTACATAGTTTAAAATAATCATTCTTGGTCAGTTCATTTTAATATTTAACTAATCAACTTAAAGTACTCAAACATTTTCTTATTTTCATTTTCAATTACTTAATTTTGCTTAATCCTAAGCCCGAATTCGCCTTCTCATGTATCCATAACCTCATAAAATGGAGTACATGAGGATTGAAGCATTTTTACGTTTCCTAGATTGTATTCACTACAGATTGATCACAGTTGAGATTTCAATGAAATCCATAAATCATTAGAAAATATTTTCATTCTACTATTCAATTTCATATTAGCATGTATTTAAGATCCTGCCAGAGATCGAACCCGGGACATTCTTGTCTAATAATAAACATTTAACCTTTACCTTTAATCCTAAACCTTATATGATTCTTGTTTCCATACACAATTCATTCGTTAGCATCATATGTATAATTATTAAGCTGACTTACCATGGTATAACTTTAAGAAGTCTGGGGAATCAAAACTGTTTCTATATCTTGTCAAATCTATTTTCACTGATCGACTATGAATGATAAATACAAAAGTAAAACATTTAAGAAAACAATAACGTTAATTGAATGGATTCCCATTAAACAATGACGTAATATTTGAAAAACTCAAAATTTAAAGCTTATTACTAAGATGCAAAGATGGATAGTGGCTAGCAGTGGAATCCATGACTCGCGTTTCGTCCTATTTGGGACTCGTTAGCTGGATGTACCTGCTAAGATGTGTCACAAATATATTGAGAGTTTGCTTGAATAAGTTGTTTACCTGTTCCTTCCATCTGGATATTTCAACATGTTATCTGTTTTATTCGTTTATCTTAACACATCATTATGTCTATTAGTCTCGTAAACTATTCAGGTATGTTTGTGAAACGTTCAGGACATATCACTGTATAAGTTAAGAAAGAGTACAATCAAAGGCATCGTGGTGGTTGGCAATATGCATCGAAAAGAATATATATTATTCAAATGTTGATTCTTGAAAAGCTAACATCTAATTGGTGATCACTGAATATTTATCGTCAGAATCGATTGAGAAATAATCAAAGGAAACTTGTTGAAATACTTTGTGCTGAGGATTCTACGTTGTATCAAAAAATGTAATATTGAATAAAGCTACTACTACTACTACTAATAATAATAATAATAATAATAGTAATAATAATAATAATAATCTAGGTAACTATAACCATGTTACACAATTGTTGTGAATTTCAAAACAGAATAAGTAGGTTATATATAAATACTTATCTAATTGTTGATCACATTTATACATTAGCTTGAAAATTGTGTGTGTGTGGGGTACCTAGCCTGTCGTATGCCCTGATGGTGTTCTCGTGACTTTCAGGTTGCCTGATCTGCCAAGGGCGATGGGACAGTGCATGACAGTATTGTTGTGTGCTAGGTTCAAAGAAAATTGTTTGCTATATACATGCAAATCCGACCCGTTATTGTTCCTATATAGTTTGATAATTAGTCATTTTAAATTTTAAATGATAAAACATTGTTCATTAATTCCGTTGGTTACAATAAGTTTATTTCGTCACATCATCTTTATTTGTTATTAGAAGAGTCTTAGCTTACTGTGTGTTAAATTAAATGCTAAGATAATCCCATTCTATTCACAGATTCCTGTACCCATTTTAGGTTTAAACCTTACATTTAAAGGTTAATAATAGTGACCACCTATCTAAATTTAAGGTGTGTAGGGTTTCGCATTTAAAACTCATTAGATTATAGTTGTACAAAACAGTAGTTGATGAATGCAATCATGTCGATTATCACTAATCGGTAAAACTATTGAGAATAAACATCGAATTACTAGTAAACAAGTGAACTTTATTGTTAGTAATAGTAGGGACTTAATTCTGTTGAACTGTTGGAATCGTATGTACATTCTGTACAGGTTGTTTCCCTATGTCCATTCTGTCAAAGGTCTTTTAGAATAGAGTGACTAAAAAGGCTGTTTTGAATAATAACTAAAGAACAATCCAAACCATTACTAATTATTATATAAATAATATAATATCCCCTGAATGACCAGGGGACTTAATATTTCAGTGTGTAATATTTTTCTGTCTGAATTGACAGGCATTATATTCAAGTTTCAATGTAAAAATCCCTAACAGGTTACATGTAAACTCAGCTGGCTCCTGGTATATAGGATGGATCACGCATCCTGAATTCCACTACTTTTCATGATTTATCTATTCTAAGGTAAAATTACTTGTTTATCATACTCTCTAGTGTCAAATGATCCACTTTCTATTAAGGTAAACACAAGACTACTTAAATTTTATTAACATTGCTAAAATTTCACAGGAAATTATGACTGCAAGGGCCTCTTTTCAATAATGCAATAGTCCTTATGACTTTTGACGTTTTTATGATTGATTTCTTTGGCTTTTAGTTCACTGAATACCTGTTTAATTATCGATCATGTTTTTGTTATTATATATATGTAGATGTACTGGTTCGTTTTGTCCTGGTTGTTTTACTTCTGAGACCAAGTATTTTTAGAATTTATCTTTTGCCCATGTTAGAGGTCAAATGATAGGATGTTTTATACGCAATCGTACCAGTAGCATTAGAGTAACTCGATCGCTGTTAATTCCGCAAGTATTGTAGGTCCCACAGAGAACCTCAAATATCGAGATATAGAACTTTGTTGATCAATCGTAAACATACTCAGTTTGGTCGTTAAACATTTCAGTGACAAAAACAGAATGTACTTTCTAATGTTCGTCTTCAAAGTGTTTTTCTGTATTTCACATAAAAAGAGAAGACAACAAAATTTAATTCAGCGACCTTCAAAATCGGCTCCTTAACATTGAATACAACATTAGATGGTATCCAATTGTTTCACCTGTTCTCTATTTTAACGGAAGGTGAATATTATGAGTTAAAACCGAATGTTTATTACAAAACTATTATCTGATATTAATTATAAGAGTGTTTATGTTTGTTTATTTCGTTGATTCTAAGCTTAAAAAATTATCGGAACATTATCATAGAGTTATCCGGACTAATTCTGTTTCATTCCTTTAAGAATAAATAAAAATTATAAAAGTGTATTATTAAATATAATTGAAAAATATACAAACTTTGCAGGTATATTAGAGAATTTCTCTCGAATAATTTTCTCCATTTTGTTTAAAGAATCTGTAAATATAAAAGATTTATATGTTGATAGAGTGAGAACTGCTTACATAGATGTATCCATAAAGAAAATATATATATATAAGTTGCGTTTATTTTAATATTTCTCTTTCAGCAATTGCATAGTTTGTACGAATTGCAACGACAAGACTGTAATTTATTTAGATTCACCAAGTATTGTTTGTTTGAATCTTCCCATTGATGTTTACGACTTCAACTGGTCAGTCTCTTATTGGTATATGTGCACACTGTGCGTATTGCCTTAATTAACAAGCATGGTAAGCAAAGATGGATAGTGGCTAGCAGTAGGATCCAGGATGCGCGTTTCGTCGTATTCGGGACTCGTCAGCTGGATATACCTGCCTCTCAAAGTTGACGTTCACTGTGGGACTCGAACCCAGTACCTTTCGCTTCAAACGCCATCGTAAATTAAGGCAATATCGAGGCAATATACACAGTATGCATATATGCCAATAAGAGACTGACCATTTGCAGTCCTAAAAATAAATGGGAAGATTCAAACAAACAATACTGAGTGAATTCAAACTTCACCCCTTTTCACAAGCAAGTGGCTATCAGGATTCAGTAGCTGAGTAGATAACGTGATGACGCTTGAAGCGAAAGGTATTGGGTTTGAGTCTCAGAGTGAACATCAACTCTGAGTTGATGTTCATCCCAAATAGGATGAAACGCGCATCCTTGATTCCACTACTAGCTTGTGAATTAAGGCAATATCGAGACAATCCACACAGTATGCACAAATGCCAACAAGACACTGATCAATTGCAATCCTAAACATCAATGTATAGATCCAAACAAACAATACCAAGTGAATGAACCGATATGTTATAAATATGTTGATACTTATTCTTTGAAATATTGAAAAAAAAATTAATTCATTTTTTATCCAAAAATTGTTTCAAATTTGACTATGAATATCTATATGCATATATGAATATCAATTTGTATCTATAGAAGAATATATTAATGTGGTTAAACACACACACAAGCACACAAATATGCAAATCTATCTATCTATATCTATGGAACTTGGCATAGATCTATTCCAAAAGATCAAGGGGAATACATTTTTTAAAAAAATCATTAAATTTAAGTGTCAACATGGTAATTTCTTTTTGTCTTTAATCAAAGTGTTTGAATGAATAATGGTTCGTTCTCTTTTAGGAGGATACTGCAAAAGGTTCACAAGCCAAGGACAAATCGCTTGTCAACTGTTTATCGACTTCTACATCGAACCATCAACGAGTGGGATTTATTACCTCATTACGTGGTAGAGGCTCCATCCATCGACTCTTTCAAAAGAAATTTAGATCAACTGAGAGACCACCATTGCTAGGACTAACACAGGCCATCAAGCCACCCATACTTTCCAAAATGAAACTATCTACAATATATATATATATATATGTATACATCGTTCTAGTATACAATTACCTTTCGATTGTACAGCCAACGTCATTCTATGTGCTGAATACAATGTGGTCCAATGTTTTTTTAATAAACCGTATACATCGATATTATTTTTTTCTGGCTCAGTAATCAATGATTGTTTATTTCCTTATACAAAAAGAACACAGATAAGAAAAAGCCGTTTTAAATTAGGAATCATACAATCAAGTTATTTTGTTTACAAAAACAAAATATGGGGGTTTTTTGTGGAGATTTTTAGTAATTTTATATATAATTGAAACAATGAATCAATTGAGGCTAGACAACCATGGAAAACCTGGAAGCACTGGACGACCGTTTCGTCCTATTGTGGGACCCTCAGCAGTGCGCATCCAAGATCCCGCCTAGCGAGATTCGAACCCAGGAGCTACCAGTCTCGCGCTCAAACACTTAAGTGATAGACCACCGAGCCGGCATCCAACGGTGTTAATGTCTTACTTCAACCAATTCACGAAATTGAGCAACCATTCACCAATGTCTTCAGTGAGTTGATATCTCCCAACAGACCTGGTTAAACTCCCCTGGTTACTGCTTCTCACAAGAACTTCAGGAAATCCCTCATGGAGCCAGTCACTAGCGAGCATATGATAAGTGGGTTGTTTGTGGAGATTTTTAGTAATTTTTTATATATAGTTCAGTGCTCACGCGAGAGACTGGTAGGTCCTGGGTTCGAATCTCGCGAAGCGAGATCTTGGATGCGCACTGATGAGGATTCCTACAATAGGACGAAACGGTCGTCCAGTGCTTCCAGGTTTTCCATGGTTGTCTAGCTTCTATTGACTCATGATTTCAACTATATATAAAAAACAAAATATGACAATGAATGAATAAACATTTATTTTACGATTGACAACGATAATTAGCCATGTATACTACCTTCAGACTATTAGGAAAGGGAGTTCTGATATGACTTAATCTTTAATATTATTCATTCGAGACGTCTTGTTCATAATAAGTCTTATTTACTAAACAGTTCGATTCATTCAGAATTTAACCTAAAAGTGACAAATATTTGTCTAAATAGACTTCATAATATGAATTTACTTTATCCATGTTGAGTTTTTCATGTTTAATGATTACATACATTTTATGCAGTGAGAGGTAGTCGGTAGGATGTTATGCATAACTAAAGTTTGGTACCAGTCGTCGTTTATCAACAAGGTGTATTTTCAGTCACCACGAAACTGTGGGATTCGAATCAGCACCATCCATTAAAGTTTGTAACTAACCTCGACCAACTAGTAGCACAACATAGTCCACACCATATCATATCATTTAAACTAAGAGCAATATTTTAACTTGATCCATAAGTTTTTGTCACAAATAAATGACCAGAAAAAAAGACGCTGGTCACTAATCACTGGTCAATCAACTGATGATATAAATGTGTATAATTTTGTGATTGTATTCTTTAAGCTAAACGTTTTAATCACGAATCCGTCATTGTCTAACTGAACAATATGATGATATCTTCTTTCTCTTGTGTGACTAATTATGCATGATGATTGTTCGAGACTACACTAATTTTGTAGTTACATATAAACTACTAAATAGTAAGAGTAATATAGCTTGTATTGTCTTAAGGTTTTTATTATTATTATTAGCTTTATTCAATATTATATTTTTGGTACAATATAGAATTCTCAACACAAAGTACTTCAACAAGTTTCCGTTTCTTACTTCTTCGTCCTTCCTGACGATAAATATTGAGTGATCGCCAGTTAGAAGTTAGCAGCCCAGTCAATCGACATCTGGATAATGTACATTCTTCTCGCTGCATATTGCCAGCAACCACGATATCTCTAATTAGGCCTTCTGTAACTTTTTACAGCGAAAGGTCTTACACTTTTAAGAAACGCACCTGAATAGGTTGTGCGATTAATAGGCATAATGATGTATTAAAACAAACAAAATTAGATAACTTGTTGAAATATCTACATGACAAGAACAGGTAGCCCAGATGTTTAAAACAGATTCTAACCAATCAAAACATTGAATAACTTATGATTATAATAGGACAGGATCCTTATTTTCTGAAAAAACTTACCTCGACTAAATAATCGATATGGAGATCCTTTAACAGCTAAACTTGAAATGAATCCACGTAGTTTTGCATAATCTCTTGTTTTGACTTTTTGAAATTCTACATTTTTTTCAAGGGTTAACAAAAGAAGAAGAACACAGAGTCAGAAATACAATTGATTCCCATTAGAAATATAATGAAAGGCACCTTGTCAGTCGATCAGATTGATGATATCTTCATGATAATTACAGGAGGATGGATCAGTTAAAGGAAAATGTTAAGACGTTATTGCCTTGATGACATAATTGATAATTATGTAATATTAGTTGATTGAAAGTAATTGGTTGGAAACCTTGAATTTAGGATTTATGATTCATATTGCAGAGGCTGTTATTGGTGTACTGGACTTAACTGGCTGGGCTAGGCAGAAAACAGGACTGATAACTACTCAAAACTGCTCATATGGTTTATCGTTTATCATTGCTCTGATCGATAATTCACTGCCCCCTGATTGGCGGGAATCATTATGTTGATCTATAAACAGGGCACGCATGCACACGATATAATAGTTGACACTCATCAGTTTAGTGTACCGCTAATCTTGAGGAAACTAAATTTAATGATGGCTGATTTTAGTTACCACTATATGATAATCAGATAATCAGTCGCTGCCAGGTGAGATTTCATATTGTAAAGTTACGTGACTTGGATTATAATGCAACGTGTGAGTAGTGATTAACTCAAGATTGTAGTTACACCAAGTTGACTAGGACCAAGTGTCAAGAAACAAATATTTAATGATTCCAACTGATTTTCTCTAACCACTCAACTTCATGTTATTCTTAATCACCTAGAACAAAGACCATAGTGATAACTGGTCAGTATTATTCGATCAGCACTGATGACTATCTAAATACTACATTGGCAACTACTCAATGATCAATCAATGTACATGAATTGTCTGCTTTAAGTCAGTATTGAAAACAATAACCTTTTTTTGATTTTCCAGAATTTTATTTCATTATACTCTTAATAAGTACAGAAATTTCTACAAATAATTCAGTGTTTATTTTGTAAATTAAACATAAATAATTCCCTTATTCATTAAAACAAACTGATTCCATATTGTGATCAGACACAATTTAAATGTCAACAATCATTATAACTTTATAAGCAAAGATGAATATTGGCTAGCATTGGAATCCAGTTATATTCAGGACTCGTCAGCTAGATGTACCTGCATCTCAGATTTGATGTCCACTCTGTGACTCGAACCCAGTAGCTTTCGCTTCAAACAGTATCACGTTATCCACTCTGCTACTGATTCCTGATAGCCACCTGCTCGTATAACGGGGTGAAGTAATTTCACTTGGTGTTGGTTACTAGTATCTTCCCACTGTTATGTAGGACTGCAATTGATCAATTTCTTGTTGGTATATGTGCATCCTGTGTGGACTGCCTCCGTATTGCCTTAATTTACAAGCATTCTACACAATAATGGATAAAGGCTAGTAATAAAATCCAGTATGGGCGTTCCGTCCTATTTACTTATAAAGCTTCTGACTTCAGGCAATATCGAGGGAGTTAGAACAGGATGCACATATGCCGAAAAGACACTGATCAATCACGGTCCTAAATAACAATGGGAAGATACAAGTAAACAACACCAAGTGAATTTAAATTTATTGTCTTTTTTTATTAATTCTAAGATCGTCTAAATGAATTATCATCTTAATACAGTATTTCTACTAAAAGTATATTGTGTGCTACTTAATATCAACATAAGTAGTATATAACGCTAGTCAGGAATACAAATGTCTAGCATAAAAAAAAGTCAAGAAGATCGACAAGGAAAAGAACAGGAACAGAAAGCAATCGGTATGGAAATACAAGAACAATCAAATTCTGAGATAATCGGTTAATATTCTGCAGAAGGAGCAGTCAAGTTTAAGACAATTGAATAACATTTTCCAAATGAAGTATTTACTGTATAGTTCTTAGATTCTACTAAGGTATTCTACAACTTTGCATTTAAACACACATTTGATTGTCCTCATTTGTATTCTCATTCATTATAAAAGTATTTTATAATAATGAATACTTTATAGTTAAACTATAATTGACATTATCATCATTATTATTGTCAATATTTTGATGAGTATTTTTTGGCGCCATTTCTAAAATTTAAATTGTCTACAAATAATTAAAATGAATTCAATATTTCTTTTTTTTTCTTTGTTTTAAAAATAAGATTTATGTGTATATATCCACAACTGTTGAAATATAATCAACACAATACAAAAAAAAACAACAAAAAAATAAATAAACCCCCCAACCAACAACAACAACAACACCGACATCTTTATTCATACAAAATAGAATTTTTCAATTTTACATTTAACTAATAAAAGATACTTTTAAATAGATTAATAATAACCTTGAGAGATGAGGTCATATCTAATGATCAATAAAGTGAAATGGCGGATGACCTTGAGAAATAACTTTGATTATTTGAAAAAGTCTAGAATTAAAGTATAATAATATAAATATTGATCGATTACTTGTTTGAATTAAGATAATATAGCTTAATAATTGTTTGTTTAAAAGATACATCTATAATTTTAATATATAAGATGTTTTATATAGTTGAAATCATGAATCCATTGAAGATAGACCGCCATTGAAAGCCTGGAAGCACTGGACGACTGTTTCGTCCTGTTGTGGGACTCCTCAGCAGTGCGCATCCACGATCCTGTCCCGCGAGATTCGAGCCCAGGATCTGAAAGTCTCTCACCAGAGCACTAAACCGACAGACCACTGAGATGTTTGTTGAATTGTTTGATGAATATGATTTTTAATATAGAACTGGAAATATGTAATTGTTCATTGCTGATAACAATATTGGTTATATGTTTATTAAATCAGTTGATAATTAATAAACGGGTTTTGTTTAGTTTTACTGTAATCTATACTTATGAGTAGTGTACGAATCACCTCAAATATCCTAGAAAACAATTGGGAATGTTTAATTTGATTACTCAGAAAAAAGACTTTAATAATGTCTAATCACTTATTCTCATTGCTCCCAAATGCCGTGGTACGGACGTGGGTGTGGAGAGTTCGCTCTCCTTCTCCAAGTCCTCTCACTTCGCCACGCATATACAACCACTTACACGGAATTCCTACTCAATGCATTCTCATAACACGTGCATTGTTTATGAAATTGAGAGGACGGAAAGTAAATATCGGGAGCTTTAACCGGGTTGGTGGATACAGAAGGTCCACCTAGAGGAGTTGGAGAACCCTCATTCCAAACCAATAGGCTCCAGAATTCCGAAGGAACAAATGGTGTATGAACCTATTATTGGTGACCGGATACCATTTGACTGCATCTCCTGATGTTGCTCCGCTGTCTTGTGGATCAGACCTATGAGGTCAAACGCTCCGAGAGAGTCCTCCTAAGAAAACCACCTGCTTTGACATGAGAGTCTGAGCAGTATTCCAGCCCTCACACAAATCAAGTGACTTGTGTGGCGTATATGTATTCGGTGTCACTTTGTAGCAATATTTATGTGTTCAAATAAAACATTAACGTATCCTCAAAGTGTATTTTATGATATTATGATCTGATGGCTTAAATAACTATCAATTGTCTTTCAATTCTTTTTAATGAGGTTGAAATATCGTGCTAATTAACCTTAACTGTCTGATTCTAAACAGATTTTCATCTGTATTAATTTTAAACAAATATTCTTTAAAATTCATTTTGTATTGTTTGTTTCAGTCTCCCCATGAATGTTTAAGACTGCAATTGATGTATGTACAATTGACTGTTTATAGATTGGAGTCCTGGAGTGAATATCAACTCTGACATGCAGGTAAATCCAGTTGACAAATCCCAAATAAGACGAAACACGCGTTCTGGATCCTACTGCTAGCCACCATCCATCCTTGCTCATAAGTGTTCTTTCAGCTTCTAAGGCTGAGTAGTGTTCACATTGTGTTAGCTATTCATGTATTTGTAGCTACGGATATTGAATTAATGTTGACCATCGAATTTCAGCTTCACTGAGTAGTAGATTAGCAAGAAAGGTACACTTCGTTTGCAATTCCGCAGCTTCATAAATTGAATTTCAGTCACTTTTATCATTGTGCTACATATTTTATTTGTTGATTATTACAGAAGTAATTATTTTTTAGATCAGTTTTCCTGTCATTCGACTTTATTCCAATTGGATACTTTGGATAAGTAGTTAAGTTTACTTAAACAATCTACATTCAATCACATTTTAAGTAACAGGAAACTAACCAACACTTGTTCATGGTCATAATCAAGTGATGGAATATAATAAGAGATCAGAGACCGACTTTAGTTACATAACCACTGTAGATTAAAGGGCACCGGGAACCTGTTTTTCTAGTTGGGTATATCTCAATATTTTTCATTCAAGACCCAACTTTGAATCGATCTAAGGAAGTATACATTTTATTACCAACACGGTCCACTAGGGCAGTAGATGCACACTGTTAAGGAGTCCAACGGTACAGCGAAATGACTGTCTAATGAATCCTGTTTTTAAATTACTGTTCAGCAAAAGTTACCCCTTGAATCAAACTGTAATAAGTGAATAATCACTACAAACATTCTGTATTCATAGTTATGACAGGCAAATTGATTAAGTCATGTGATTCTGTTCCATTAAACCTGATGAATCAGAATACTGCAGACTGTCAACTATGTACCAAGTTAATAGTACTAGTTACTATTTATTATGAAGTATCACATTTCTTAATCAGACATATTTAATAATGAAAAGTATCTCTTGGATCTTGATTAGTCAGATGATGGAATTATCCTGTAATTTAATGATTTTTTTTATTGCATGTGATGTTGAATAAAATAGGTATTACGGCTTTTGTAATAAGGAATTTAATCTTTTGACTATTTTGTCTGGCTAGCAACGGCTGATTCTTATTGAACTCCGAGAAAATCGATGACTATGGGTTAGTTCAAAAGTTTCGCTAACTACTTTTTTCTTGGTTTACGGGGTCAACCAGACTCAGTCAATCACAACCAAAGTACAACCTGTCACTTATGTACACCAGTTTAATTTATCACATCATGTCACTAACGAAAGATGAAATTATTAGAAAGATTACTAAGAGGGTAGAAGTACTAACAATATTAGTTCTGGTACAAAGTTTAAGCAGAGTCATTACTGTATGAGAAGAGAGAATGAATTCATAAAATAGAAAAGGATACAACAATTTCATAACTCAGACAAAGAATGAGTGCATTCGGGCCTTCATGGATGGTTCTGAGCCACGTCACCTGACGTCTCCAGACACTAATCGTGAGAATGATGACAGTCTCATCCAGGTAGTCTGAACCTATCAACATCACCAAAATCAGCATTTAATGACTTCACGTACTAAAGCCTGGTTAGCGTTTTTTTAGCGAGTTAGTTTTTTTACGGGAATCTTCGATACGAGCGTCAAGACAGTTCTAATGTACTGAGCTGAAACGTGGAGAACTACTAAATCCATCGTCAAAAAGGTACAAGTATTTATAAACAGTTTTCTAGGCAAAATACTCAACATTCACTGACCGGATCCTATCAACAACAGTGTTTTATGGGAGAGGACAAACCAGCCTCCAGCTCAAGAGGGAATTGGGAAAAGACGTTGGAAGCAGATAGGACATACATCGAGGAAATCATCAAACTGCATCACGATGCAAGCCCTAACTTGGAATGGTGAAGGGAAGCGGAAAAGAGGAAGGCCAAAGAATACATTACACCGGGAAATAAAAGCAGATATTAGGACGATGAATAACAACTGGAAAGGATTGCCTAGGACAGTGTTGCATGGAGATTACTGGTGTGCGGCCTATGCTCCTCCACAAGGGGTAACAGGCATAAGTAAGTAAGTGTACTAAAGCCAACTCTTGGTTAGACTATCCTCAAATTTTTACCAACTTGCTCCTTAACCGGCAAACATTAAGATCAAACAGAGTTACTTAGCGAATCGATTTGAAGTTGAAGAACATCATTTAGCTTCATCAAGATAATTTATTTACAAATCTTGATGCCGTAAATGAGATAACCTTATTGATTGTTACTAGTTAGAGATTGATTTCATTAGCCATAAGTTTTGTTAAAATTTCAAATTGGTCAACAATCCCATCAACTAAACTGATAACATTTACATACATTACAAACTCATCATTCAAAAAACCACTTCAGAAATACGTTTTCAAGGAATACACCATAAAAAAACTACGCTCCTTGCTTTCCTAACTAAACATCTTCAGTAAGATAAGTTAGGTTCTATAAGCTAACAATATTTATTTATAGGGAGAAAAATATGAATCGATTTCAGGTGGTTGGAGATAATCGTCAGAAAACAGTGACTTTTGCACTTGTTAATAAGGCTTACATGTAATCTTGAAAGAACTAATCCAACTTGCTGCATTCAAGATCAGAATCTTCCAACCTCTCATTTCGAATTACTAATGTAGTGAACAAGAACACGAGTGGGGACGATCGAATGTATTACAGCACAACATGACAGAATATGTCATTAAAATATGAAAATCATATTGTCAACAGTTATTTTGCAAAATAACAATCAATTGTCTCAATTTGACTGTTTCTTCTGCAAATATCCGTTCATAGTCTCCGATTATAATTGTTCATGCATTTTCATACCAATTGCGTGCCGTTCCCGTTCTCTTCTTATCGATCTTTTACTGAAATACATTCAATACCCGACCATCACCATATACTACTTATGTGGATATCAGTAACCTACACCACACTAATACCGATCTATTCAAATCATTTCTTAAAATCCTCAATACTGAAATACTTACATTTATTGATCGATATATATATTGAACCATTTCATATTTGTCTATTAACTCAGTTAACCATTGTGTTACTAGTCTAGGTAATTCAACCTTAGTCTCAAGGTTTCTATCAATCACTTACAATCACTTTATATAATAACATAGTTCATATGATATTATATCATTTAGAATAGTAAAATTATTCAACAGAATTTCAACAATTTTATATAGTTAAGATCATGAGTCAATTGAAGCTAGACCACCATGGAAAACCTAGAAGTACTGAACGGCCTTTTCGTCCTACTGTGGGACTCCTCATCAGTGCGCATCCACGACCTCACCTCGCGAGATTTGAACCCAGGACCTACCAGTCTCGCGCCAGAGCAATTAACCAACAATACTAAACAATTAGATAAGTAAAACTTGGTAATATTTTCAACAAAAATTACTCCTTACCCATTTTGATGAAGTTTTATTCTTTGAACTGGATAGCTTTCATCATCCTTTTGAACAACATCATCAACATAAACTTCGGGTAGAATAATGAATGCTCCATGATCAAACCATCCAGTTCACAGAACAAACCTTCATCAAAATCATCTATCTGAACTACACATCTTCATCACTATTGCCTTACCCATATCAAGTTTTTCGATTGATTTTCTCATTCCATCTATTTTTAATGGAGGATTCATAAAATGTAAAGCAAATAAATGTAATGCTTCATTAAAATATTTTTCTGTAATACTAAAATAGTAAAGTGTATGTTCATTTGATGTTTTTGAATCCCAATAACCATTATTCTCTTGTAAATAATGATGAAATGTTTTCATTTCATCACCATGAAATAACACTAGAATAAACAAAAAAGAAGAGAAAACAACAACACTAGATTCAATATTCTATGAAGCATTTACCTGTTTGTGAAATTCAACTTACTTACTTACTTACGCTTGTTACCCCTCATGGAGGAACATAAACTACTCAATAGCATTCCTCATCCGATCCTGTCCTGGACAATAATTTCCAATAGTTTCCAGTTGGTATTCATCCTACTCATATATGCTTTCAATTGTCGGTGAAGTATGTTATTTGGTCTTCCTCTTTTTTTTTGTTTCTCTTTACGATTCCAAGTTAACACTTCCTTTGTGATGCAGTTTGATGATTTCTGAAATGTGTCCTACACACCCCAAACGTATTTTCTTAATTTCCTCTTCAGTTTTAAGTTGGTTCACTCTCTTTCACAGTAGATTGGTACTGTTAGTATCCATCCAACAGACATTGAGCATCTTGAGTAGACAACTGTTTATAAATACTTGATTATGGTTGTGGTGGTTCTCTACAATTGAGCTCCGTACAATAAAACCGTCTTGATATTCGTAATGAAGATTCTGACTTTGATGTTATCTGACAGTTATTTTGAGTACCGTATGTCCTCCAAATGTTGGAATACCAACCTTCCATTGCCAATCCTCTCATTTACGTTTCAAACTTTCTCCGTCACATGTGATTGGGTTTATGTTTTCTGTGTTGAATTTAAGAATCTTGCATCTTCCGTTGTACATGTTGATGCCTACCGATGCAGAGGCTGCTGCTACACTGTTTGTCTTGACCTACATTTGTTGGTGTGTATGGGATAGAAGAGCTAGGCAATCTACGAAGTCTAAACCGTCTAGTCGCATCCAAACTATCCATTTTATCCTATGCTTTTTGTTAGATTTGGAAATCATAATCTAGTCAACCGCTAGACACTAGAGAAAGGGGAAGAGTAGGCAGTCTTGACTAGCAAATACTAAGTATTGAATTATTATCCAGTGATCCATATCTCTAATTGAAATTAATTCGTCGTATTTCATGGTCACTGTCCAGTACTATCGTAGGTAAACAGCCTGAGGATTGAAGGTCCTAGTTTCCATGCTTGAAGGGGTAGTGGATCTCTCTCTTGTTAAGACTAATACTAAGACTGTTGAGCTATCTAATACTTCATGGTTTACAATGTTTGTCTAACTGAATTCAATGAAAGATGTAAAATATTTCGTTAGATTGAACAATTTCTTTAAACTCACTGCATCACCTAAGAAACTCTTTTATCCTCTTTGTGTTTTTAGCTATATATTAAAGGTTGACCTTAGTTTAACAACCATTGAAAAACAGGAAGTACTGGGCAGTCGTCTCGTCCCAAAATGATGCTCCTTAATAATCATTATCCATACCCTCACCAGGGATTCAACCCATGACTTTCAAGTCATACAATGATTTACATCACTAATTTCAGTCAACTCTTATTATCTCTCACTTATCATCTATTACCTTTGATGATAATTATGTCCCATATGAAATAGTCAAACTCTATTTCTTTACACTAAAACAAAACATCTATACAACTATAAAATCTAACAATCTCTTTTGTTTCACTTAGTATTGCTTGTTTGAATCTTCCCATTGATGTTCTTAGGACTGCAACTGGTCAGTCTCTAATTGGCATATATGCATACTGTGCGTATCGCCTCAATATAGCCTTAATTCACAAGTATTCTAAGCAAAGATGGATAGTGGCTAGCAGTGGAATCCACGATGCGCGTTTCGTCTTACTCGGGACTAGTCAGCTGGATGTACCTGCATCTCAGAGTTGATATTCACTCTGGGACTCAAACCCAGTACCTTTCGCTTCAAACGCCATCGCGTTGTCCACTCAGCTACTGAGTCCTCTTTTCTTATTATCATAATCCAGCTGATGTTTATGTACAATCAAGATCATCCTTAATAAAATCTTAAATTCATTTAAGAAAAACGTTTTTTCTTTTTTGTATATAGTCATAGTTTCAATTCAATTACCTGGTTATTATTCTCTTTTTCAGATTATAAGTATAACGTTTAGATAGTACATTTTGTGGTTTTTTTATTGTTTGTTATATAGTTTTTTTTTTCAAAGTCATTTGATGATATCACACGTGGTTTTCTTATATTATGATGTATTTAAGTAAGTAAATACTTAGTTTATTATCAGTTTTCAAATATCACTTAGTAACAATTCATGATTCTTGAATTATTATTGATTAGTTAATTATGATTCCTTATCGGATTTAATGCATTTTCCTCTCCCTCTACTCTCCCTCTTCCCCCCTTTCCCTCTCTCTCTCTCTCTCTCTCTATATATATATATATATATATATATATATATATATTCGCGAGATTTGAACCTAGGACCTATAAGTCTCGCGAACGAGTGCTTGACCTCTAGACCACTGAACCGGCGTCCAACGGTGCTCTAGTGAGAAGCAGTAACCAGTGGAGTTCAACCAGGTCAGTCAGGAGATATTAACTCACTGAAGACAATGGTGGACGGTGGCGCAATTTCGTTGATTGGTTGAGTTTAGACACTAACACCATTGGATGCCGGTTCAGTGGTCTAGAGGTTAAGCGTTCGTGCACGAGACTGATAGGTCCTGGATTCTAATCTCGTGAGGCAGTATCGTGGATGCTAACTGCTGAGGAGTCCCATACTAGGACGAAACGGCCATCCAGTGCTTCCAGGTTTTCCATGGTTGTCTTGCTTCAATTGACTCACGATTTCAATTATAAAACTACTAACATCTCCACATAAATCCCCGTTCTGATTTCTTAAATAACTCACTATCAATACCATATACCGTGATATTTGAATAATATTGACTTCCACCTTATAAGTTATAACAACTCATCATACACCGATTGGTCTATTGTTTCTATCAAACAAGTTCAGTGGTCGAATAGGGGAAATAATTAAAGATTTCTACGTAAAAAGTTTTATGTTCACCATAATGTTTTTATTATTGTATCCTCTTTATGTTCGGATTTATTAGAATAAATAAAATCTTAGTTCATTTCTTGTGTTGATTGAGAATCAGTTGACTAAAGCATAGTGATCAGGGGTTATTAAATAATTAATCATTTCACATGAAGGATCAATCTAGATTCATTGGTTACAACTAGAATTTTGATGCTAGCAGTCATTCAAGAGGATAAATTGAACGAGTGGGTTGATAAAAATCTATGTGAAGACAGTAAATTCAGATTTACTAATGGAACTGGACATCTTGATCTTTAATTGATTGCATTTTTATAGTGCTCCTCGATAGTACAGTGGTGAATATCTCCGCCTGTCACGTGGAAGGCCAGGTTCGATTCCCGGTCGAGGAGTCGGCTTTTCCCGACCGTCGCTGCTACCTTGACGTGGTGGTCGGGCTCGCCTATCGTAATGAACCAATCGAGCTATACTGGCTGGAACAATCGTTCCTCAAGGTTCTACCATGCCAGACAGGTCGGTTGAAGAACGGTGAGACTAAAAGCAGCAAACCCAAGGTCCGAAAGCGAAGTCGTACTGCCGACTGTACAGAGGTGTGACGGCAGTAATGTGTTTCCTTCAGACAACCAGCGTAACAGTGATGCTGCCTTCACACAAGGGAGGAAGGGGTTAAAAAAGGTCGACCCTAAAAATGCACACCTCGCCTTATCTCACAGATTTGCGTCTCCGGCGGTAAGGTCCTTTGAAGAACGGAGCTAACACGTCGAAAATCCCCCACAAAAAGGCCGTGCGTGACCGGCCTCAAGCAGTTGTCACTTGGGCACTGCGTTCACGCTCTCAGGTCGTTAAGACCAACATTAACCCAACTTCTTTTTCAGGTCCCTCAAGAAATACCCTTCCACGGTGTGGACAGCCGGGAAGTTATATCAGCCCTCATACCCGTAACTTTACACGAGACTGACATTTGTTTGTAGATCAGTTAACACGTGTAATTCTAAGTACTCAGATTTAAGCCACAATGCTTATATCACGACTACTGTTATTATCCGACCACATAAACACCAAGTTAAGTGAACTAGGGTTTAAACTTGTGACCTGATGGTTGGAAGCCGATCTTATGTAATATATGACACAAAATTAGTTGTGATTATTCCAATTTGAAATATAAATTCTAAATTATACATTACTAAGTGGCCTGAAAAACATCCAAATGTTTCAATATGGACACAGAAAAATCACAACCAATCGGATTTGATCATGTCGGCTGTCAGACAAATATCAGCAAAGATAATGGATGATGGTCTCTCAACGTAACAAACTGGCTGAAGTTAGGAATGTGAACCAATAGATGCTAAGTCAGTGGTAAAAATATGATGCCATAGCGACTGTACTTGTAGTTTCAAACCTTAAGTGGTTTTAATGTTACTTGATGACTGAATACAAATTTGTGTAATCAACTTTTCAGCCACGCAAGTTTTGTTGTACAATATAGGATAAAGCTAACCATTTGATAGTTGAAATCTCAGTGTTTTATTCAATGAAACATTTAACTGAAAGACAATTTTTTTACAATTGATTAATCACTGGGTGGTGATCAATTTCATGTTTGTCAGGTCCTTCTTAGTGAAGATCGAATCCTGCCGGTCAAGTTGTAATGTGACCACTAGTCTCAGTGACTTATTTTGGCTTCTCTATGAATCCGTCAAGGAGCATCAGTTCCCTCAAGATTACAGGTAGACCATACTGACGATAATTTTTTCTTAAGTGATACATAAAGAATGACAAAACTAAGACAATATTTGATAAACCTGATTCGGTATAATGATTATTAAACTTACTATGTTCTAATAGATGAGAAAGACCTTGAGCTTCATGTGGATCAGAAAATGAACCAACATTGACGCAGAGCGCTGCAGCTGACTAAAATATGCAAAAAGATTGTTTAACTAATAATGAATTTTCTTAAAAGAACTTTCAGTTTTCATTTAAGAAATGTGATAGAAGAAAAGCACATAATTAATAGATTATGGAAACTTTGAATAACTGCTATATGGTAGGTATACCGTCTTAAAAATCTCTACGTGATGCTCAGTCAAATATATACATTTCAGTGTTGTTATGGAACGCACATTGCATAATGTACATTACATTACAGTTTTCAACTGTTATTT
This sequence comes from Schistosoma mansoni, assembly GCF_000237925.1. Lineage (NCBI taxonomy): Eukaryota > Metazoa > Platyhelminthes > Trematoda > Strigeidida > Schistosomatidae > Schistosoma > Schistosoma mansoni. Next base: position 4,909,364 of record NC_031499.1, on the reverse strand, counting down.
ATAAATGTAACTTTCAGAAACTCCGGCATCATATGGTAAGTAAGCTTAACGAAAAGGTCCAAATAAATTCGATCTATTAATCTGTATGAAAAACGGTCAATCAAAAGTTAACTTGAACACAAGGACAAATAATTAAAACAGAAGGGGTTCTGTGGAGATTTCAGTATTTTTAATGGTTGGATGCCGGCTCAGTGGTCTATCGGTTAAGTGCCCTGGCTTGAGACTGGTAGATCCTGGGTTCGAATCTCGCTCGCGAGACGAGGTCGTGGGTGCGCACTGCTGAGGAGTCCCACAGTGTGGCGAAACGACCGTCCAGTGCTTCCTGGTTTTCCATGGTGGTCTAGCTTCAATTGACTCATGATTTCAACCATTAAAAATTAAAACAGAACCTACGAAGACAATCAGTCACAATAAGGACACCGGAATGAATTAATTTAATCTTTATGGAATAATTAAAAACCTCGTTTATACACGAAGTAACCGATGATAATTTTGTCCGGAACAGCAATAAAACCCCTTTCACCAAGTTCAGAGAAACAAACAACACTAAAACATCTATTCTACTTCTTTCAAAATCAACCTAGTCATTCAATAATCGAACATAGTTATGTGAAGAATGATCTGATAGGTAGTTAGTTTATGAAGATTTGAGTAAATTGCACCAACTGAGATAAATACTAGATTGAAAAAAGAGGGTCCCCTCTTCAGCTGCATATAAATGAACATAGTTTAACAGTGATGTGACATGATAAATTATCGCTGGTATCAATGTACACAAACAACCATGGACATGAATTTGACTGGAAAGACTTCGAGATTTATAATCTGTGAAATTTCAAGCGTGCCAAAGAATTTCTAGAACATGACATTCAGGTTAATTGGTAATAACTTTGGTGTTGAGATAGATCCAATCTATGGACCAATACTAAAGAGATTAATTAATCAGAAACGCAGAAGTCGACCAACGATGAAAGTCAACATGGGAGCAAATGAAGGCAAACCCTATGAAGATGATCAATCACAAACAAAGCCATCGGAATGAACAAATATAATAGTTACGGAATAAGTAAACAGCCTACTTCTATATGAAGTAGACCCTAAAATTCAGGTTCAGAATGTCAATGAAAGCTTCCCAATTAATTCATCTTGGTCTTAAAACTCATTATCAACATTGGTTTGAAATCAGTTTATCAATAAAAAGCTAAGCAAATAACTAACGATTTACTACATGTTAGAAAAGAGTCAATTAGAAAATCAGAACTCAGCTACTTATTGCTTGTTCTGTAACAGGGAATTGTAAAAATGATAGTATAATAGGATAATTTCTTTATTCAACCATGTTGAGTTGATGAAGAAAACTAGTAAACAGAGTATTATCCTTTTCATCTGTAAGTAGTGATATACTTTAGATTACGGACTCTCAATCACACTTTCTACATACATAAACTTATGTAACATAATCAGAAACAATAGGCAAGAAATTCTAAACATGGGTTCTGTGAAAGTTAGCAATTATTAGCAAAATATATTTGAAATCTCTCAAGAAATAGGGTTTCCTGATATGACTTTAAACCATGTTGTCTAGTGTTACAAGTAGATGCTTTTCTCACTGATCTGAAAATAATCTCCTCCAAGAGTTAGATGATTACCTACTAATTAGTCACCATGTATACCCAACCACCTCTTGTCATGAAATATAATGTTTACCGGTAAAAATGTAGGTTGGAAGAAAGCCAAGGGAAGTCAGGTCAGAATGTAGTATCGGTTCGCGAACACATTGACTGTTGTAGTTAACCATATTAGTAAGTGTACACCATCAGATTAAAATCGTCTCATTTACAGTAGCCAGTTGACGGGGACGTCGAGTGACATGGTTCAGAATCTTTTTTATGATGCAGGTATATTCACTCTATTTTCCCTCAGATTCTGAGTTTTAAAATTACTTTATACTTTTTTTATTCCCACAAATTTATTATAACTTCTCGAACTATGTTGTCTAAACCTAATTTTTTGTAACACCACTTACATCGTTACTAATTCTACTACTGGGACATTTGATTTGATAATTTCATTTTTCTATATTGGTACAGCATGGCAACTTGAACCAATGTACACATGTAATGGATTCTACATCGTTGATAACTGAATGAATCACTTAGTAGTTATATCTTAAGCCATTTCAATTATCTACAATACTCAATTGTGAATGGTAAACTTGTTTTATATAGTTGAGATCATGAGTCAATTGAAGCTAGACAACCATGGAAAACCTGGAAGCACTGGACGGCCGTTTCGTCTTATTGTGGGACTCCTCAGCAGTGCGCATCCAAGGTCCCGCCTCGCGTGATTCGAACCCAGGACCTATCAGTCTCGCGCGCGAGCACTTAACCGATAGACCACTGAGCTGGCCGGCATCCAACGGTGTTAATGTCTTACTTCAACCAATCCACGAAGTTGAACAACCATTTCACCAATGTCTTTAGTGAGTTGATATCTTCCAACAGACCTGGTTGAACTCCACTGGTTACTGCTTTTCACTAGAACTCCAGGAAATACCTCATGGGGCCAGTCTTTTTCTGTTTCTTTTACTGCAGTTCAATCCATTTTGATAAAAAAAATATTCTCTACTTGACAGAATCAAACAATCAGTCATTAGTAGATAACGTTATAGCGTTTAAAGCGAACGGTGCTGGGTTCGAGTCCCAGAGTGAACATCAACTTTGAGAGATGCAGGTACATCCAGCTGACGAGTCCCGAGTAGGACGAAACGCGCATCCTATATTCCACTACTAGCCACCATCCATCTTTGCTTAGAATTCTTGTAAACTAAGGCAATATCGAGACAATACGCTCAGTACGCACAAATACCAATAAGAGACTTATCAATTGCAGTCTTAAACAACAATGAGAAGATCTAAGCAAACAACACCAAGTGAATTTATTCAGTCATTAATCCTGTGCATTTTTTTAATACTTACATATCTTTTATATATAGTTGAAATCATGAGTCAATTGAAGCTAGACCACCATGGAAAACCTGGAAGCACTGCTTGACGGC
>NC_031499.1:4894676-4906106 GCF_000237925.1 Schistosoma mansoni | reverse complement strand
ATATATATATATATATATATCTGTAGGTGCCTCACAATCTTTCCAAAAAAACCCACTTTCATATCTACCAACTAACGAACCACATGATACCACAATTGAAATTCTAAGTTTTAGATACCGTTTTTTCGAATGTGCTTTTTGTATTTAAACAATATCTATATTCACTTGATTTATCTTAGATATATCATCTATGGTACCCTAGTGAATAAAAGAATCACACACACACACATACACATAGATATCAATATACAAGAGAAAGAAATATGTAGTTGACTTAGATTTTGTTACTATAATATGTCATTCGGTTTTTCATACATTGATAGATTGGAATATTCAATTTATTTTAAATCATCATAAAATAATAAAGTACTAAATTAATCTGAAAATGTGACAGTATACATCAGACATGAATATCGATTCTATAAGTTATCACCTATTGTATGTGTTTAGTTTGTTTATTCTGGTTGGTGTGTTTTTTTTTGTCTTGGTCCACCAGGGTGTTTGGTACCTGAATGGTTGCGCCAAAGGATTGGGCTGTACTGTTCGGATTGTAGCGTTCAAGCTTATATAGTGTCTGGTTCTCCGATAGGGCGGGATTGAGATGTACTGTTTGGGTTAAGCCTGGGCAGTGTCTGGCTCTCCTGTTAAATGGGATTGGGTTGTACTGTTTGGGTTGCCGCGTGAAAGTCTGGATGGTGTATGGTTCTCCTGAAAACTAGTGCATGATTACCCTGGCCCATAAGGGTATATTATATAACTGAGTTTTTTGTCTTGCCAAGACTATTTTCTACGGGATGGGGTTAATGACCCCATATCTAATCCTCTTCTTTTATCCGGGTTTAGAACCGGTAGTAGCCCTAGAAGAGCTACAGGTAGAGTTGGATAGAGAATGCTGGTAAGTGGCCTATGCTCTTCCATAAGGAGTAACAAGCGTAAATAAGTAAGTAATATGTGTTTAAGGGGACTTAGAATCTGATCAGATTTAGTTTTGTATCACAATGAATTGTAGTTGGAGTTCACTAATAGATGATGATGTTGTTGATAGTATGAAATCATAAGAATTATGTGTTTTTTCTTCCTTCCATGGGGATAGATAGTTGATCAATGATCATTTTGATACAATATATGAGTATCTTTCTAACCTGTTTTATGTTTTGTACATTAAATGAACTCACAATCATACTTGATAAGTAATCAATGGATCTAATGATCAAGATTTCTTTCAAAGTACAAAGGACTTTCTTGAACAATACCTAACTGAACAATAATTCTTGATTTATTAGTGATTAACCAAAAGTTGAGTGTAGCAGAGCACTTATGAGAAATCATAATTAAAAGGATTGGCTAAGTTATAAATTGGGCAAGAGTTTATTGAAGATATGAAATAGAGGTAAGATTATATTGTTAGTTAATTGCAACTGAGAATATAGATTACTTGATTTATTTTCAGTTTTTCATTCCTACTTGTAAGGATGACTCGTTGGTAAATTAAAGAAAGCCTCAAGAAGCCCAAAAAGAGCCGAAGATATTCCATCCAATCAACACTAAAGGAACATTCTAGAATGTCGACATGTAGCCCCCCTATTGGATAAAATAAGAAGAACTCCATATGTGCCTATTGGCTCTCCAAAATGATGGTTTACTTTCAGTCAATAACTATAAATACACGAGATTTTTGTACTATATTTGACAGTGTGTTGGGAAATACATTCCTACTTACTAGACTTTTGTCTTCTGTCTTGCAACGTTGAGGGTTCGATCGTTCAAGTAGTCTATTAGTAGAACACTACTATAATCAATTTGAGATTTAAAGATGCTAGGTTCGATTCCATGTGAGGTTGTGAGAGGTATAATATCGAGGGCTCATAGCCTACTGTGGAAAAGGTGCCCATTGATATTTAATTTTCTAGTTGATGACAGTTCGTGATAAAGATTACTTTGAAAATAAACAAAGACTTTTATAAGACTGTTTGATTTAATAGTTATACATCATTTGACAATTGATGATTTTATGTTTAATATTTTTATTTATTACACTAGTTTATCATCTTTTCAGAACAATGAATTGAATCCCTTAAGAAATAATTTATTTACAATGTCAATTTAACAATTATCACCGAAATCTTCTATTTATCATGACCATTAAATGTTAATAAACTAGGATGTTTCTTAAAACTACCGAAGGGCCACATGAAGGCATACGCTAATATTGTAAGCAAAGATGGATAGTGGTTAGCAGTGGAATCCAGTTTGACGCGCGTTTCGTCTTATTTGGGACTCAACAGCTGGATGTACCTGTATCTCAGTGTTGATGTTCACTCCACAACTCGAACCCAGTACCTTTCGTTTCAAACGCCATCGCGTTATCAACTCAGCTACTGAGTCTCGATAGCCACTTGCTTGTGCAATGGGGTGAAGTTTAAATTCATTTAGTATTGTTTGTCTGAATCTTCCCATTGATGTTTAGTCTTAGTTCACAAGTATGTACATATGTCAATAAGAAACTGACCAGTCGCAATCCTAAACATCAATGGGAGGATTCAAACAAACAATACAAATTGAATTCATACCCTAATATGTTATAAATACGAAGGTCAAATGATTAACATGTATAGTTGAGAGAGTTTGCAATATTCTAAGTCAAAGATATAATCTGCATACTGTTTGTACAAATCAACCTGTTAATGATTAATCTAGATGAATATTAGTAAAGTTTCTGCACTACATAACAGCAAAGTTAATTTACATAAGTGAACTGATCACATAAATATATAACCACTGAACCACTAAATGTATTTCAAAAATCTATATGTATTTCTAGTTATGTAAATTTATTCTTAATGTTTTGACACGTTACGTTAATCTTTACTCATTGAGAACCATAAATATAGATCAGAGTGTAGCGTGCGCTACTTATATCGGCATAAGTAGTATATATAGCGAGTCAGGAATGGAATTTTTTGACAGAAGAAAATTGAGAAGATTGAGAAAGGAAGAATAAGAACAGAAAACAATTAGTATGGAAATGCAAGAACAATAAAGTCGGAGTCAGTTAATGAACATCTTGGAAATGAAGTATTAGAGTATGATTTTTCTATTTTAGCAAGTAACTCTGTAAACTGATAAGATTTCTTTAAATTATACATAGTCACTAAAATGATGAGTTCCTGAAGTAATTAAGCCCCCAAATGCCCCGTTGCAGTCGAGAGTGTGGAGAGTCCGCTCTCCCTCTCCAAATACTCTCACATAGCCACGCGTATATAGCCTTTGTCAGGGAAGTCCTACTCACTGCCTTCTCGTGGCATTATTGTTGTTTACGAAATTGAGAGGACGAAAAGAGAATGTCCGGCGCTATAACCGGGTTGGTAGACACGGAAAGTCCACCTCGGGGAGTTGGAAAACCATGATTCCAAACCAATGGTGCACATGGGCTCCAGTATCCTGAAGGAACAAATGGAGTATGAATCAATTGTTGGTCACCGGCTACCATGGGACTGCATCTCCTTACGATGCTTCACTGCCTTGTGGATCAGATCTTTAGGTCAAAGGATCAGGGTGTGGCCCCCTAAGAAAATCACCTGCTTCGGTCTGGGCACCTTAGCAGTATCACAACCCTCACACAAATCGAATGGGATTTGTGCGGCGCATATATATCTGGTGCTTCCTTGTACCAATATTTATGTGTTTAGATAATAATAATAGTAATAATAATAGTAATGTAATGAAGCCTACTTAACGTAATGAATAAATAATAATATAAAACAACATATTTATTAGACATTGCTAAATCAGAATATCATCTATCCACCATCTTATTTATTTGAGAAATAATTTAACCATCTCGACTATTTTGAATCAACTCTATATTTAAAACACTACTAATAGTAGATCAATTTCATACTAACAATGTTATCATTCCAATCAAATTTGTTATAATCAGAGAAGGGGTTTTGTGGATATTATAGTAATTTAATAGTTGAATTCATGAGTTAATTGAAGCTAGAACATCATGGAAAACCTAGATGCACTGGATGGCCATTTCGTTCTAGTATGGGACTCTTTAACAGTAAAATAGTAACTCATTGAATACAATGGTGGATAGTGGCCGATTTCGTGAATGGGTTGGAGTTAGACATTAACACCGCTGGATGCTGGACATCTCAATGTTCTAAAGATTAAGCGCGTGCGAGAGACTGGTAGATCCTGGATTTGAGTCTCGCGAGGCGGGATCGTAGATGCTAGCTACTGAGGAATCCCATACTAGGATGAAACGGTCATCCAGTGCCCCTAGGTTTTCTACTGTGGTCTAGCTTCAATTGACACATGAATTCAACTATCAAAATTTAGTATAATATACTTTGAAGATTTTTATTTTTTTCACTAATATTTCATATTATTCATAAAAACCGTCAAGATCATAATTTATGAATGAACCAATCAGATATAAGATAATGAATCTTGGATTTCGGCGCTAAATTTCATCCATCCATTTAACTGAATAGTATTTTGTCATTTTAAATGATTTCAGTTCGTGATAAAAAACCGTAAATCTAATTCCTAACCTTAACCATCAACTGTAAAACAATGATTTATAAGCCTCATTTAGCTTTAGTAAAGTAAATGAACATCTTCATAGTTACTTTAGCGTTGTTCGAATGTCGTCCATAAATTATAAGTTTTATCGAATGAAATCTTTTAATTTTATAGAATTAGCTTATTACAGAATATATTCAAGGGAACCTAATTAATTAATAGTCATATTTAAATGTTTAAAAACACTTTAATTAGCCAAAACAAACAATACCTTTATCCTATATCATTATTGTATATTATTATATATTGAATACAATCATTAACTATATGATTAGATTAGATAAGTTGAAAGAGCAAAGTTTAATATTTAAATAGAATTTACCATTAAATGAAATGATAACGTATTAGAATAATGGAATATTCTAATAGTTGTGAATATGAAATATTGATTTGAATCGTAGTTACTTACTAACTTACTCCTGTGACCCCTCGTGGAGGAGTATAGGCCGACCACCAGTATTCTCCATTCAACCCTGTCCTGGGCAATCATTTAGAGTTCTTTACAGTTAACATTCAACCTTTTCATAACTGCTTCTATTTCCCGGCGTAAGGTGTTCTTTGGCCTTCCTCTTTTCCATTTCCCTTCCGGATTCCAAGTTAGGGATTGAGCCGTGATGCACATTGGTGATTTCCTTAATGTATGTCCGATCCACTTCCAACGTCTTTTCCTAATTTCCTCTTCAGCTGGAAGCTAGTTTGTCCTCTCCCATAAAACGCTGTTGCTGATAGTATCCGGTCAATGGATGTTGAGTATTTTGCGTAGACAACTGTTTATAAATACTTGTACCTTCCTGATGATGGTCGCAGTAGTTCTCTACGCTTCAGCTCCATACAGTAGGACTGTCTTGACGTTCGTATTAAGATTCTGACCTTGAAATTGGTTGAGAGTTGTTTTGAGTTCCATATGTTCTTCAACTGTAGAAATGCTGTCCTTGCTTTGCCAATCCTCGCCTTTGCATCTGCATCTGATCCTCCTTGTTTATCAACGATGCTCCCCAGGTACTTGAATGTTTCCACCTCTTCCAGAGTTTCTCCATCAAGTGTGATTGGGTTGGTGTTATCCGTGTTGTATTTGAGAATCTTGCTTTTTCCTTCGTGTATGTTGAGGCTTATTAATGCAGAGGTTGCTGCTGCTACATTATTTGTCTTCGTCTGTAATTGTTCGTGTGTACGTGATAGAAGGTTAGTGCTAGTAGTAGTAGTAGACAAATTTGGATGTCAAACTTCTTCGGATTTCCAATTTATTTGACGTTGTAGTTACTTTTACGCAAGTTCATTTATTGAAACACATAAATATTGGTATAAAGGGGCATAGAATACATATACTCCACACAAATCACTCGATTTGTGTGAAGACTGGAATACTGCTCAGGTTGTTTTCTTAGGAGGCCACACTCGGAGCCTTCGATCTTAAAGGTCCGAACCACAAAGCAGTGGAGCAACATCAGGAGATGCAGTGACATGGCATCCGATCACCAACAATAGGTTTATACACCATTTTTTCCTTCAGGATTCTGGAGCCCATGTGAACCATTGGTTTGGAACCAGAGTTTTCCAACTCCTCTTTGTGGATCCTCTGTATCCACCAACCCGGTTAATGCACCGGATATTCGCTTTTCGCCATCTCAATTTCGTAAACAATGCCCGTGTTATGAGAAGAGATTAAGTAGGAATTCCGCGTAAGTGGTTGTATGAGAGATTGGATTTGGAGAAGGAGAGCGAACTCTCCTCACTCTCGACCGTACCAGGGCATTTGAGAGCTGAATAGTTTAATTGTGTACCTAACTGGTAGTCATGAATAGTGTATAAAAACTGTATGATTTCACAAGGGAAATACGGTAATTTATTTTTGAAATCTAAGTAAATTTAGTAAGGCTATAAGATTATAATTTGTTTTAAATAAACTACCGGGAGAAACTCTATATCCAAGGTGATATAATAATTCAAAATTATTAGAATTCAGATTCACTGAAAACCATATTGAGATATAGGTTACCCATCTATCTATCTATCTATCTATCTATCTATCCATCTGTCTGTCTGTCTATCTATCTGTCTGTCTGTCAATAGTCTACCGTGTGAACACACACCTACCTATCTGTCTATCTATTTGTTTACCTGCTTATATATATGACGATAGCTTGTGTAAAGAAAAGTGATAAATTTATTAATTACTGTTATATATTACTAACTATACAACTATATCTTAAAGGAATGTAGTTCCAAATCAACCGTATCTAAATTTATCATTATTATAAACCAATGATGATATCCAATTAGTATTGTTTGTTTGAATCTTCCCATTGATGATTTTAGGACTGCAACTGGTCAGTCTCTAATTGGAATATGTGCATACTGTGTGTACATCCAGCTGACGAGTCCCAAATAGGACGAAACGCGCGTCCTGGATTTCACTGCTAGCCACTATTCATCTTTGCTTACAACGATGATATCGTTTAAAGAAATTTTAATGAGTGGACACGTCAATGATTTCATTTTGTCTGTTTTTCTATTTCATAAGATTAAATTAGCTTCGTAATCTATGACAGAAATGATGAGCAATTAAAGAACAAAATGGCGAGACTATAATTTATAGACGAACCAATCAGATTTAGGATGATAGGTCTTGAATTTTGACAAGAAATTCATTTAGACATTTGGCTAAATAGCCTTTCGGCATTAAAGCTAATGCCATTTCATGATGAAAACCATAAATTTAATTCCGAACCGTAACCAACAACTGTAAATCATAATCATGATTTCTCACATTAATTTATAAGCCCCAGTTAACCCTAGTAAGTAGGTGGACAATTTCAAGGTCACTTTAGCGTTGCTCAAGGTCGTGCATAAATTAAAGTCTCTTCGTTTTATCGATGTAACGAATCGGCTATATCAAGCCCACATAAACAGACTAAATCACTCATTCGTCTCAAGTCACATTTCGATCTTGTCAATTATTTGTCTATTAACCCTAACTGTTTTCATATGATTGTATGTGTTTTAATTGCTTACTGTCTGTAACTTACTTTTGTCTGAATATAAACTTTGAATCACGCTTGATTAAAACGAGTTGGCTCATTTGCCCTCTCCACTGAGTATCGTTTCATTTATCTTCGCTTCTCTCTCTCCTACTAGCTTCTTTCATTTCGTTTCCCTGATTATCTAACTAAATCAATGAGCGTACGAAATATACATATTAGAACATAATTCTCGTATTTGACCAATTTCATTCCGTTATTCACTAATGCGATTTAGGTCGATAATAATATACGAGGGTAGATAGGAGTCATTAATACGATCCAATTGTAGTCAGATACAAGGCAACTAAAGTGGCGAGCCCGTCGATAACTGTTGAGGTGATCCAGAAAACTCCGTGAAAAAGCCAACAAAGGCTTTGAAAACTCTGAGAAGTATCTTAATCGATTAGCATTCACTAGGACTTTTGCCAGAAACATCTAGGAAGTGAAAAGTCACATGTCGAGTTTCTGATTAAATGATTATCTATGTTGCTACTATGTTTGGTAGCATTCCAAAATTTTCCGGAAACCCAAGGCCATCTAAAATACCATTAAAACCCTAGCCCCCAAATGCCCTAGTACGGCCGAGAATGGGGAGAGTCCGCGCTCCCTCTCCAAATGCTCTCACACAGCCATGCGTATATAGCCTCTTTCAGGGAAGTCCTACTCACTGCCTTCTCGTGGCATTATTGTTGTTTACGAAATTGAGAGGATGAAAAGAGAATATCCGGCGCTATAACCGGGTTGGTGGACACGGAAATTCCACCTCGGGGAGTTGGAAAACCATGATTCCAAACCAATGGTGCACATGGGCTCCAGTATCCTGAAGGAACAAATGGAGTATGAATCAATTGTTGGTCACCGGCTACCATGGGACTGCATCTCCTTACGATGCTTCACTGCCTTGTGGATCAGATCTTTAGGTCAAAGGCTCCGGGTGTGGCCCCCTAAGAAAACCACCTGTTTCAGTTTGGGCACCTTAGCAGTTTTACAGTCTTCACACAAATCAAATGAGATTTGTGCGGCGCATATATATCTGGTGCTTCCTTGTACCAATATTTATGTGTTCAAATAATAATAATAATAATCAAGATCATTGATCACATATACGTGTCTGGATCAGCTAACATTTGAACAGGAACCGACGCATCAGCTAGCATTACATATACATATATATTTATACTCATGACTTGTATCAGTATTCACTATTCCTATACAATCTTAGATTTCTCTAATCTATTATATCTGGTTAATAATTATTCATTATAATTGAATCTAATCAATGAACATAATACACATAGATAGAACTTACCAAAGTATCTGATATAAAATGATTATTATCAATATCATTACAAGTAGAAATAAGCATTACTTTCATACCATTTTGTAATTCGAAATGTCTGTGAAAATGTAAAGCATAATGAAAAAGAAAAGGAGAGTAATTTATTTTCAATATAAATAGGTTATGTCTTTAATATACAATTAACTTTCATCTTATAAGGGGGTTGTTTATGAAGATTTTTAGTAATTTTTACATATAGTTAAAATCATGAGTCAATTGAAGCTACACCACCATGTAAAACCTGGAAGCACTGGACGAGATATCAACACACTGAAGACATTGCTGAAATGGTTGCTCAACTTCGTGGATTGGTTAAAGTTAGACAATAACACCGTTGAGTGCCGTATCAGTGATCTATCGGTTAAGTGCTCGCGCGCGAGACTTGTAGGTCCTGGATTCGAATCTCGCGAGGCGGGATCGTGGGCGCGCACTGCTGAGGAGTTCCACAACAGGACGAAATGGCCATCCAGTGCTTCTAGGTCTTCCATGGTGATCTCATGGTGGACTCATAATTTCAACTATATATTCATCTTATAAGAAAAAATTTAGAAAAATTTACATATCACCCATGTGATACATTTTGTTTACCATGGAAAACATGAAATTTTTACTTCAGATTGAATATCAAAGTAGAAAATACTGAGGTATAAGAAAATTGTTTGATCTTATGAATTGTATTCAATTCAAAATAAATAATAAATTGTGATTTTCTAATTAACTGTAGTCTATGTATGAATTCTTGAAATATAACACAGCACACCAATTCAAGCACATTTGATGGTGAAGCTCTGGAAGAAATGAAAACTTTCATGCACTTGAGCAATGTCATTGATGAACAAGGAGGATCTGATTCAGATGTAAAGGTAAGGATTGGCAAAACGAAAGCGGTATTGCAACAGATGGAGGACATACGTTACTCAAAACAACTGTCAGAATCTTCATTACGAATATCAAGACGGTTATATTGTACGGAGCTGAAACGTGGAGAACTACCACAACCATCATCAAAGCAGCACAAATATTTATAAACACTTGTCCACACAAGATACTCAATATCTGTTGGATGGATACTAACAGTATTAATCTACTGTGGAAGAGAGTGAACCAACTTACAACTGAAGTGGAAATTAGGAAAAGACGTTTGAGGTGTGTAGGACACATTTCAGAAATCATCAAACTCTATCACAAATTAAGTCTTAACTTGGAATACACAAGGCAAAATAAAAGTGAAAGACCAAAGATCAGATTGAATCAGGGATTGGAAGCAGACATCAAAAGAATAAATAGCACTTGGGAACAACGGGAAAGGAGAGCCCAGGACAGAGTACGTTGAAGATTTCTGGTAGTACATCTATGCTCCATCATAATGGGTTATATGTGTAAGCATGTAAACTATTTTCTACTAAGTGCAGGTTGGTAGGAAATAAGTATTGGTTATTTAAAAAAATGTATCCTAATTACTTTTCAACATTATGTGTCTTCAAGTTATTGAGTAACAGAATAGCGGAGACTGTTTTTTATGTCATCAACATAAAAATGTCATACAAATTATTGTTATCTAGATAAAAAAATATTGATAAATATGCACTTTTTCCAACAATAATAATATGTTTACACAGTTGAAATCACAAACTGACTTTAGTTAGACGACCATTGAAAACGTGGAGGCACTTGATGGTCGTTTGGTCCTAGTAAATGGCTCCTCAGCAGTGTACATCTACGACTCCACATGCTTAAAATAATTCCACGACCTTTAGGTGTGAGACAAATACTCACCACTGGCAAAGTATTGCGCAAGATCATGAATCGATTGGAGTTAAACATTAACACTAATAGATTCTGGATCACTGGCTCAGAGTTTAGGCGTCCGCGCACGAGACTGATTGTCCCAAGGGTCGTGGATGTTTGCTGTTGAGGAATCCCACACTAGGATGAAACGGCTATCCAGTGCTTCTAGATTCTCAATAGTGATCTAGTCAGTTCGTGATTTCAACTATGAAAATACTACAGTCTCCACGAATCCTCTTTGCTGATAATACGTTTTTTTAATAATAATAATAATAATAATGTTGTGCCCACAAACAAATCACAGAACAATGTTATTCATTTCTAAAAAACTAAAAATGTGATTCATTAAAGAGGTAGAATGTATTTGTAAAATCTCAGCGAATACATCGTTCCTCTTTAATGTCTCACATCAACTCATCACCTAAATACTGTAAAACTATTCGATCAAACCTAAATGAAAGTTCTTAGATGAAAATATGATTGTCAAGTATATCGTAGACATTACTAATAGTAAAAAGGTGTTACGTAACACAATGAGGTAAATTATTGAAATTCAAATAATTTACAATCAGCGGGGGGGGGTTAAAAAAAGGTAAATCTGTTTATGGTGGAGGGGGGGTGGAAGGTGAATGATCCACAGTGAAACAAAGTGGGAGGATAATGACTTTATAAAGCCAAGCGTTGTATAAA
>NC_031499.1:4863733-4894476 GCF_000237925.1 Schistosoma mansoni | reverse complement strand
CACACAAACAAAATCCATCAACAAACACAGCTGCCAGCAACACAACTAAACAATCATTTGACTGTTCAGTCCCACTGACAGACTACAACTCACACTACCCCGCATTCTCCTATCAACCTGTCAACCGACATGTTCACCAACACCACGTCAAGACACACAGCATCTGTCACCACAATCCAGTAGAGTCACCGACCAGTCACGAGCACCCAACACAAAGTACCAGCACCAGCACAGGTTCGCTCCACACAACACCGGCTTCTTGCAGTCACACTCGTCATACTCTCAGACAACTGTAATGACCAACCATGATCCACTCCACCACAAACCCAAATCTACCAATTACACACGACCGACTCGACCATCAACACACCTGAAACACTCCACTCAGAACATTCAACACATTGACATACGGCATCACTTGAAATCGACCGTGATATCACCTAGTGTATCGACCATATTGCACACCATCCTGAGAGAACGATACACAGAGACCAGTGTCTCAGCGCAATCTATGTCCAGCACATTGTTGTTGCGATTCTCTACCACATACCATGTGCTCAATACTATCCGGTCTGAAATGATATCTGCCAGTGAAGCAATGTCGACTACATCGCTCGTAGGATAAATCCTGTTAGAAACAATGCATTTGTTGGTGACAATGGACGATGAGTTCCAGTCACAGCACACTCGTCAACGTCCTCTTCGAATCCTAGTCGAATGGACAACATGATGGTCACTGAGTGCTCGCGTTGAGACAGCATTGTCCTGAAAACTATTGAAGTGTAGACAGTGTCACTTGACCCGTTGTCAATTGGTGTTGGTATCGATCAGTCTGGATCTCGAGAAGTCTCCTCATGTGCACAACACCATATATGGATGGTCGACAGTCGCAATACGAATGAATGCTTGAACCGATCAACATACAATGATTCACGTCTCACAATCACAAAATCATCGTGAGAATTCTTGACAAGCCACAGACATTGACAGACATCTGACATGAGATAATGACGAGTGTTCAGCGAATCCATGTGTATTAGTGTAAATGCGTGTGTTTGTGTGTGTGTGTGTGTATGTGATCGTGTGAGTGTGAGTGTGTTTATACTGGGTGTATGCGTGATTGTGTATGTGTGACTGTCCGGTTATCACTCAATAAATATAGCCAGGTGTAGGTTCGCATTCGCTCACACATACGCGAACGCGAACGTGAACGCGAACTGGTTGGTCACGGAGCAGCTGTGTCGATGTACACATTGACAAAGCGAGAGTGCGTATGGTGTGGTTGATGGATGTTGTCGCAGTGTCGGTATGTTTCTGAGAGTTGTTTGTTATTTGAAAAGCATGTTTCCGCCCAGGTTCGAACTGGGGACCTTCTGTGTGTTAGACAGACGTGATGACCACTACACCACGGAAACAACCGTTTGCCACACCCTCTCGCATCAACTCGCACAACTCCACAAAACAAGTACAACAACGTCTCCTCGACTAGGCGAACACATACTCACATGCATATCCACAAAGTCCTGACGCTCGCGTACACTAACACACACAAACAAAATCCATCAACAAACACAGCTGCCAGCAACACAACTAAACAATCATTTGACTGTTCAGTCCCACTGACAGACTACAACTCACACTACCACGCATTCTCCTATCAACCTGTCAACCGACATGTTCACCAACACCACGTCAAGACACACAGCATCTGTCACCACAATCCAGTAGAGTCACCGACCAGTCACGAGCACCCAACACAAAGTACCAGCACCAGCACAGGTTCGCTCCACACAACACCGGCTTCTTGCAGTCACACTCGTCATACTCTCAGACAACTGTAATGACCAACCATGATCCACTCCACCACAAACCCAAATCTACCAATTACACACGACCGACTCGACCATCAACACACCTGAAACACTCCACTCAGAACATTCAACACATTGACATACGGCATCACTTGAAATCGACCGTGATATCACCTAGTGTATCGACCATATTGCACACCATCCTGAGAGAACGATACACAGAGACCAGTGTCTCAGCGCAATCTATGTCCAGCACATTGTTGTTGCGATTCTCTACCACATACCATGTGCTCAATACTATCCGGTCTGAAATGATATCTGCCAGTGAAGCAATGTCGACTACATCGCTTGTAGGATAAATCCTGTTAGAAACAATGCATTTGTTGGTGACAATGGACGATGAGTTCTAGTCACAGCACACTCGTCAACGTCCTCTTCGAATCCTAGTCGAATGGACAACATGATGGTCACTGAGTGCTCGCGTTGAGACAGCATTGTCCTGAAAACTATTGAAGTGTAGACAGTGTCACTTGATCCGTTGTGAATTGGTGTTGGTATCGATCAGTCTGGATCTCGAGAAGTCTCCTCATGTGCACAACACCATATATGGATGGTCGACAGTCGCAATACGAATGAATGCTTGAACCGATCAACATACAATGATTCACGTCTCACAATCACAAAATCATCGTGAGAATTCTTGACAAGCCACAGACATTGACAGACATCTGACATGAGATAATGACGAGTGTTCAGCGAATCCATGTGTATTAGTGTAAATGCGTGTGTGTGATCGTGTGAGTGTGTTTATACTGGGTGTATGCGTGATTGAGTATGTGTGACTGTCCGGTTATCACTCAATAAATATAACCAGGTGTAGGTTCGCATTCGCTCACACATGCGCGAACGCGAACGCGTTGGTCACGGAGCAGCTGTGTCGATGTACACATTGACAAAGCGAGAGTCCGTATGGTGTGGTTGATGGATGTTGTCGCAGTGTCGATATGTTTCTGAGAGTTGTTTGTTATTTGAAAAGCATGTTTCCACCCAGGTTCGAACTGGGGACCTTCTGTGTGTTAGACAGACGTGATGACCACTACACCACGGAAACGACCGTTGCCACACCCTCTCGCATCAACTCGCACAACTACACACAACAAGTACAACAACGTCTCCTCGACTAGGCGAACACATACTCACATGCATATCCACAAAGTCCTGACGCTCGCGTACACTAACACAAACAAACAAAATCCATCAACAAACACAGCTGCCAGCAACACAACTAAACAATCATTTGACTGTTCAGTCCCACTGACAGACTACAACTCACACAACCACGCATTCTCCAATCAACCTGTCAACCGACACATTCACCAACACCACGTCAAGACACACAGCATCTGTCACCACTATCCAGTAGAGTCACCGACCAGTCACAAGCACCCAACACAAAGTACCAGCACCAGCACAGGTTTGCTCCACACAACACCGGCTTCTTGCAGTCACACTCGTCATACTCTCAGACAACTGTAATGAGCAACCATGATCCACTCCACCACAAACCCAAATCTACCAATTACACACGACCGACTCGACCATCAACACACCTGAAACACTCCACTCAGAACATTCAACACATTGACATACGGCATCACTTGAAATCGACCGTGATATCACCTAGTGTATCGACCATATTGCACACCATCCTGAGAGAACGATACACAGAGACCAGTGTCTCAGCGCAATCTATGTCCAGCACATTGTTGTTGCGATTCTCTACCACATACCATGTGCTCAATACTATCCGGTCTGAAATGATATCTGCCAGTGAAGCAATGTCGACTACATCGCTTGTAGGATAAATCCTGTTAGAAACAATGCATTTGTTGGTGACAATGGACGATGAGTTCTAGTCACAGCACACTCGTCAACGTCCTCTTCGAATCCTAGTCGAATGGACAACATGATGGTCACTGAGTGCTCGCGTTGAGACAGCATTGTCCTGAAAACTATTGAAGTGTAGACAGTGTCACTTGATCCGTTGTGAATTGGTGTTGGTATCGATCAGTCTGGATCTCGAGAAGTCTCCTCATGTGCACAACACCATATATGGATGGTCGACAGTCGCAATACGAATGAATGCTTGAACCGATCAACATACAATGATTCACGTCTCACAATCACAAAATCATCGTGAGAATTCTTGACAAGCCACAGACATTGACAGACATCTGACATGAGATAATGACGAGTGTTCAGCGAATCCATGTGTATTAGTGTAAATGCGTGTGTGTGATCGTGTGAGTGTGTTTATACTGGGTGTATGCGTGATTGAGTATGTGTGACTGTCCGGTTATCACTCAATAAATATAACCAGGTGTAGGTTCGCATTCGCTCACACATGCGCGAACGCGAACGCGTTGGTCACGGAGCAGCTGTGTCGATGTACACATTGACAAAGCGAGAGTCCGTATGGTGTGGTTGATGGATGTTGTCGCAGTGTCGATATGTTTCTGAGAGTTGTTTGTTATTTGAAAAGCATGTTTCCGCCCAGGTTCGAACTGGGGACCTTCTGTGTGTTAGACAGACGTGATGACCACTACACCACGGAAACGACCGTTGCCACACCCTCTCGCATCAACTCGCACAACTACACACAACAAGTACAACAACGTCTCCTCGACTAGGCGAACACATACTCACATGCATATCCACAAAGTCCTGACGCTCGCGTACACTAACACAAACAAACAAAATCCATCAACAAACACAGCTGCCAGCAACACAACTAAACAATCATTTGACTGTTCAGTCCCACTGACAGACTACAACTCACACAACCACGCATTCTCCAATCAACCTGTCAACCGACACATTCACCAACACCACGTCAAGACACACAGCATCTGTCACCACTATCCAGTAGAGTCACCGACCAGTCACAAGCACCCAACACAAAGTACCAGCACCAGCACAGGTTTGCTCCACACAACATCGGCTTCTTGCAGTCACACTCGTCATACTCTCAGACAACTGTAATGAGCAACCATGATCCACTCCACCACAAACCCAAATCTACCAATTACACACGACCGACTCGACCATCAACACACCTGAAACACTCCACTCAGAACATTCAACACATTGACATACGGCATCACTTGAAATCGACCGTGATATCACCTAGTGTATCGACCATATTGCACACCATCCTGAGAGAACGATACACAGAGACCAGTGTCTCAGCGCAATCTATGTCCAGCACATTGTTGTTGCGATTCTCTACCACATACCATGTGCTCAATACTATCCGGTCTGAAATGATATCTGCCAGTGAAGCAATGTCGACTACATCGCTCGTAGGATAAATCCTGTTAGAAACAATGCATTTGTTGGTGACAATGGACGATGAGTTCCAGTCACAGCACACTCGTCAACGTCCTCTTCGAATCCTAGTCGAATGGACAACATGATGGTCACTGAGTGCTCGCGTTGAGACAGCATTGTCCTGAAAACTATTGAAGTGTAGACAGTGTCACTTGACCCGTTGTCAATTGGTGTTGGTATCGATCAGTCTGGATCTCGAGAAGTCTCCTCATGTGCACAACACCATATATGGATGGTCGACAGTCGCAATACGAATGAATGCTTGAACCGATCAACATACAATGATTCACGTCTCACAATCACAAAATCATCGTGAGAATTCTTGACAAGCCACAGACATTGACAGACATCTGACATGAGATAATGACGAGTGTTCAGCGAATCCATGTGTATTAGTGTAAATGCGTGTGTTTGTGTGTGTGTGTATGTGATCGTGTGAGTGTGAGTGTGTTTATACTGAGTGTATGCGTGATTGTGTATGCGTGATTGTGTATGTGTGACTGTCCGGTTATCACTCAATAAATATAACCAGGTGTAGGTTCGCATTCGCTCACACATACGCGAACGCGAACGTGAACGCGAACGGGTTGGTCACGGAGCAGCTGTGTCGATGTACACATTGACAAAGCGAGAGTCCGTATGGTGTGGTTGATGGATGTTGTCGCAGTGTCGGTATGTTTCTGAGAGTTGTTTGTTATTTGAAAAGCATGTTTCCGCCCAGGTTCGAACTGGGGACCTTCTGTGTGTTAGACAGACGTGATGACCACTACACCACGGAAACGACCATTGCCACAATCACTCTCGCATCAACTCGCACAACTCCACAAAACAAGTACAACAACGTCTCCTCGACTAGGCGAACACATACTCACATGCATATCCACAAAGTCCTGACGCTCGCGTACACTAACACACACAAACAAAATCCATCAACAAACACAGCTGCCAGCAACACAACTAAACAATCATTTGACTGTTCAGTCCCACTGACAGACTACAACTCACACTACCACGCATTCTCCTATCAACCTGTCAACCGACATGTTCACCAACACCACGTCAAGACACACAGCATCTGTCACCACAATCCAGTAGAGTCACCGACCAGTCACGAGCACCCAACACAAAGTACCAGCACCAGCACAGGTTCGCTCCACACAACACCGGCTTCTTGCAGTCACACTCGTCATACTCTCAGACAACTGTAATGACCAACCATGATCCACTCCACCACAAACCCAAATCTACCAATTACACACGACCGACTCGACCATCAACACACCTGAAACACTCCACTCAGAACATTCAACACATTGACATACGGCATCACTTGAAATCGACCGTGATATCACCTAGTGTATCGACCATATTGCACACCATCCTGAGAGAACGATACACAGAGACCAGTGTCTCAGCGCAATCTATGTCCAGCACATTGTTGTTGCGATTCTCTACCACATACCATGTGCTCAATACTATCCGGTCTGAAATGATATCTGTCAGTGAAGCAATGTCGACTACATCGCTCGTAGGATAAATCCTGTTAGAAACAATGCATTTGTTGGTGACAATGGACGATGAGTTCCAGTCACAGCACACTCGTCAACGTCCTCTTCGAATCCTAGTCGAATGGACAACATGATGGTCACTGAGTGCTCGCGTTGAGACAGCATTGTCCTGAAAACTATTGAAGTGTAGACAGTGTCACTTGACCCGTTGTCAATTGGTGTTGGTATCGATCAGTCTGGATCTCGAGAAGTCTCCTCATGTGCACAACACCATATATGGATGGTCGACAGTCGCAATACGAATGAATGCTTGAACCGATCAACATACAATGATTCACGTCTCACAATCACAAAATCATCGTGAGAATTCTTGACAAGCCACAGACATTGACAGACATCTGACATGAGATAATGACGAGTGTTCAGCGAATCCATGTGTATTAGTGTAAATGCGTGTGTTTGTGTGTGTGTGTGTGTATGTGATCGTGTGAGTGTGAGTGTGTTTATACTGGGTGTATGCGTGATTGTGTATGTGTGACTGTCCGGTTATCACTCAATAAATATAGCCAGGTGTAGGTTCGCATTCGCTCACACATACGCGAACGCGAACGTGAACGCGAACTGGTTGGTCACGGAGCAGCTGTGTCGATGTACACATTGACAAAGCGAGAGTGCGTATGGTGTGGTTGATGGATGTTGTCGCAGTGTCGGTATGTTTCTGAGAGTTGTTTGTTATTTGAAAAGCATGTTTCCGCCCAGGTTCGAACTGGGGACCTTCTGTGCGTTAGACAGACGTGATGACCACTACACCACGGAAACGACCGTTGCCACACCCTCTCGCATCAACTCGCACAACTCCACAAAACAAGTACAACAACGTCTCCTCGACTAGGCGAACACATACTCACATGCATATCCACAAAGTCCTGACGCTCGCGTACACTAACACACACAAACAAAATCCATCAACAAACACAGCTGCCAGCAACACAACTAAACAATCATTTGACTGTTCAGTCCCACTGACAGACTACAACTCACACTACCACGCATTCTCCTATCAACCTGTCAACCGACATGTTCACCAACACCACGTCAAGACACACAGCATCTGTCACCACAATCCAGTAGAGTCACCGACCAGTCACGAGCACCCAACACAAAGTACCAGCACCAGCACAGGTTCGCTCCACACAACACCGGCTTCTTGCAGTCACACTCGTCATACTCTCAGACAACTGTAATGACCAACCATGATCCACTCCACCACAAACCCAAATCTACCAATTACACACGACCGACTCGACCATCAACACACCTGAAACACTCCACTCAGAACATTCAACACATTGACATACGGCATCACTTGAAATCGACCGTGATATCACCTAGTGTATCGACCATATTGCACACCATCCTGAGAGAACGATACACAGAGACCAGTGTCTCAGCGCAATCTATGTCCAGCACATTGTTGTTGCGATTCTCTACCACATACCATGTGCTCAATACTATCCGGTCTGAAATGATATCTGCCAGTGAAGCAATGTCGACTACATCGCTCGTAGGATAAATCCTGTTAGAAACAATGCATTTGTTGGTGACAATGGACGATGAGTTCCAGTCACAGCACACTCGTCAACGTCCTCTTCGAATCCTAGTCGAATGGACAACATGATGGTCACTGAGTGCTCGCGTTGAGACAGCATTGTCCTGAAAACTATTGAAGTGTAGACAGTGTCACTTGACCCGTTGTCAATTGGTGTTGGTATCGATCAGTCTGGATCTCGAGAAGTCTCCTCATGTGCACAACACCATATATGGATGGTCGACAGTCGCAATACGAATGAATGCTTGAACCGATCAACATACAATGATTCACGTCTCACAATCACAAAATCATCGTGAGAATTCTTGACAAGCCACAGACATTGACAGACATCTGACATGAGATAATGACGAGTGTTCAGCGAATCCATGTGTATTAGTGTAAATGCGTGTGTTTGTGTGTGTGTGTGTGTATGTGATCGTGTGAGTGTGAGTGTGTTTATACTGGGTGTATGCGTGATTGTGTATGTGTGACTGTCCGGTTATCACTCAATAAATATAGCCAGGTGTAGGTTCGCATTCGCTCACACATACGCGAACGCGAACGTGAACGCGAACGGGTTGGTCACGGAGCAGCTGTGTCGATGTACACATTGACAAAGCTAGAGTGCGTATGGTGTGGTTGATGGATGTTGTCGCAGTGTCGGTATGTTTCTGAGAGTTGTTTGTTATTTGAAAAGCATGTTTCCGCCCAGGTTCGAACTGGGGACCTTCTGTGTGTTAGACAGACGTGATGACCACTACACCAC
Organism: Schistosoma mansoni; assembly: GCF_000237925.1. Lineage (NCBI taxonomy): Eukaryota > Metazoa > Platyhelminthes > Trematoda > Strigeidida > Schistosomatidae > Schistosoma > Schistosoma mansoni. The sequence continues at coordinate 4,885,410 of NC_031499.1, read as the reverse complement.
GGAAACGACCGTTGCCACACCCTCTCGCATCAACTCGCACAACTCCACAAAACAAGTACAACAACGTCTCCTCGACTAGGCGAACACATACTCACATGCATATCCACAAAGTCCTGACGCTCGCGTACACTAACACACACAAACAAAATCCATCAACAAACACAGCTGCCAGCAACACAACTAAACAATCATTTGACTGTTCAGTCCCACTGACAGACTACAACTCACACTACCACGCATTCTCCTATCAACCTGTCAACCGACATGTTCACCAACACCACGTCAAGACACACAGCATCTGTCACCACAATCCAGTAGAGTCACCGACCAGTCACGAGCACCCAACACAAAGTACCAGCACCAGCACAGGTTCGCTCCACACAACACCGGCTTCTTGCAGTCACACTCGTCATACTCTCAGACAACTGTAATGACCAACCATGATCCACTCCACCACAAACCCAAATCTACCAATTACACACGACCGACTCGACCATCAACACACCTGAAACACTCCACTCAGAACATTCAACACATTGACATACGGCATCACTTGAAATCGACCGTGATATCACCTAGTGTATCGACCATATTGCACACCATCCTGAGAGAACGATACACAGAGACCAGTGTCTCAGCGCAATCTATGTCCAGCACATTGTTGTTGCGATTCTCTACCACATACCATGTGCTCAATACTATCCGGTCTGAAATGATATCTGCCAGTGAAGCAATGTCGACTACATCGCTCGTAGGATAAATCCTGTTAGAAACAATGCATTTGTTGGTGACAATGGACGATGAGTTCCAGTCACAGCACACTCGTCAACGTCCTCTTCGAATCCTAGTCGAATGGACAACATGATGGTCACTGAGTGCTCGCGTTGAGACAGCATTGTCCTGAAAACTATTGAAGTGTAGACAGTGTCACTTGATCCGTTGTGAATTGGTGTTGGTATCGATCAGTCTGGATCTCGAGAAGTCTCCTCATGTGCACAACACCATATATGGATGGTCGACAGTCGCAATACGAATGAATGCTTGAACCGATCAACATACAATGATTCACGTCTCACAATCACAAAATCATCGTGAGAATTCTTGACAAGCCACAGACATTGACAGACATCTGACATGAGATAATGACGAGTGTTCAGCGAATCCATGTGTATTAGTGTAAATGCGTGTGTTTGTGTGTGTGTGTGTGTGTGATCGTGTGAGTGTGTTTATACTGGGTGTATGCGTGATTGAGTATGTGTGACTGTCCGGTTATCACTCAATAAATATAACCAGGTGTAGGTTCGCATTCGCTCACACATGCGCGAACGCGAACGCGTTGGTCACGGAGCAGCTGTGTCGATGTACACATTGACAAAGGGAGAGTCCGTATGGTGTGGTTGATGGATGTTGTCGCAGTGTCGATATGTTTCTGAGAGTTGTTTGTTATTTGAAAAGCATGTTTCCGCCCAGGTTCGAACTGGGGACCTTCTGTGTGTTAGACAGACGTGATGACCACTACACCACGGAAACGACCGTTGCCACACCCTCACGCATCAACTCGCACAACTACACACAACAAGTACAACAACGTCTCCTCGACTAGGCGAACACATACTCACATGCATATCCACAAAGTCCTGACGCTCGCGTACACTAACACAAACAAACAAAATCCATCAACAAACACAGCTGCCAGCAACACAATTAAACAATCATTTGACTGTTCAGTCCCACTGACAGACTACAACTCACACAACCACGCATTCTCCAATCAACCTGTCAACCGACACATTCACCAACACCACGTCAAGACACACAGCATCTGTCACCACTATCCAGTAGAGTCACCGACCAGTCACTAGCACTCAACACAAAGTACCAGCACCAGTACAGGTTCGCTCCACACAACACCGGCTTCTTGCAGTCACACTCGTCATACTCTCAGACAACTGTAATGAGCAACCATGATCCACTCCACCACAAACCCAAATCTACCAATTACACACGACCGACTCGACCATCAACACACCTGAAACACTCCACTCAGAACATTCAACACATTGACATACGGCATCACTTGAAATCGACCGTGATATCACCTAGTGTATCGACCATATTGCACACCATCCTGAGAGAACGATACACAGAGACCAGTGTCTCAGCGCAATCTATGTCCAGCACATTGTTGTTGCGATTCTCTACCACATACCATGTGCTCAATACTATCCGGTCTGAAATGATATCTGTCAGTGAAGCAATGTCGACTACATCGCTCGTAGGATAAATCCTGTTAGAAACAATGCATTTGTTGGTGACAATGGACGATGAGTTCCAGTCACAGCACACTCGTCAACGTCCTCTTCGAATCCTAGTCGAATGGACAACATGATGGTCACTGAGTGCTCGCGTTGAGACAGCATTGTCCTGAAAACTATTGAAGTGTAGACAGTGTCACTTGACCCGTTGTCAATTGGTGTTGGTATCGATCAGTCTGGATCTCGAGAAGTCTCCTCATGTGCACAACACCATATATGGATGGTCGACAGTCGCAATACGAATGAATGCTTGAACCGATCAACATACAATGATTCACGTCTCACAATCACAAAATCATCGTGAGAATTCTTGACAAGCCACAGACATTGACAGACATCTGACATGAGATAATGACGAGTGTTCAGCGAATCCATGTGTATTAGTGTAAATGCGTGTGTTTGTGTGTGTGTGTGTATGTGATCGTGTGAGTGTGAGTGTGTTTATACTGGGTGTATGCGTGATTGTGTATGTGTGACTGTCCGGTTATCACTCAATAAATATAGCCAGGTGTAGGTTCGCATTCGCTCACACATACGCGAACGCGAACGTGAACGCGAACGGGTTGGTCACGGAGCAGCTGTGTCGATGTACACATTGACAAAGCGAGAGTGCGTATGGTGTGGTTGATGGATGTTGTCGCAGTGTCGGTATGTTTCTGAGAGTTGTTTGTTATTTGAAAAGCATGTTTCCGCCCAGGTTCGAACTGGGGACCTTCTGTGTGTTAGACAGACGTGATGACCACTACACCACGGAAACGACCGTTGCCACACCCTCTCGCATCAACTCGCACAACTCCACAAAACAAGTACAACAACGTCTCCTCGACTAGGCGAACACATACTCACATGCATATCCACAAAGTCCTGACGCTCGCGTACACTAACACAAACAAACAAAATCCATCAACAAACACAGCTGCCAGCAACACAACTAAACAATCATTTGACTGTTCAGTCCCACTGACAGACTACAACTCACACAACCACGCATTCTCCAATCAACCTGTCAACCGACACATTCACCAACACCACGTCAAGACACACAGCATCTGTCACCACTATCCAGTAGAGTCACCGACCAGTCACAAGCACTCAACACAAAGTACCAGCACCAGCACAGGTTCGCTCCACACAACACCGGCTTCTTGCAGTCACACTCGTCATACTCTCAGACAACTGTAATGAGCAACCATGATCCACTCCACCACAAACCCAAATCTACCAATTACACACGACCGACTCGACCATCAACACACCTGAAACACTCCACTCAGAACATTCAACACATTGACATACGGCATCACTTGAAATCGACCGTGATATCACCTAGTGTATCGACCATATTGCACACCATCCTGAGAGAACGATACACAGAGACCAGTGTCTCAGCGCAATCTATGTCCAGCACATTGTTGTTGCGATTCTCTACCACATACCATGTGCTCAATACTATCCGGTCTGAAATGATATCTGCCAGTGAAGCAATGTCGACTACATCGCTTGTAGGATAAATCCTGTTAGAAACAATGCATTTGTTGGTGACAATGGACAATGAGTTCTAGTCACAGCACACTCGTCAACGTCCTCTTCGAATCCTAGTCGAATGGACAACATGATGGTCACTGAGTGCTCGCGTTGAGACAGCATTGTCCTGAAAACTATTGAAGTGTAGACAGTGTCACTTGATCCGTTGTGAATTGGTGTTGGTATCGATCAGTCTGGATCTCGAGAAGTCTCCTCATGTGCACAACACCATATATGGATGGTCGACAGTCGCAATACGAATGAATGCTTGAACCGATCAACATACAATGATTCACGTCTCACAATCACAAAATCATCGTGAGAATTCTTGACAAGCCACAGACATTGACAGACATCTGACATGAGATAATGACGAGTGTTCAGCGAATCCATGTGTATTAGTGTAAATGCGTGTGTTTGTGTGTGTGTGTGTGTGATCGTGTGAGTGTGTTTATACTGGGTGTATGCGTGACTGAGTATGTGTGACTGTCCGGTTATCACTCAATAAATATAACCAGGTGTAGGTTCGCATTCGCTCACACATGCGCGAACGCGAACGCGTTGGTCACGGAGCAGCTGTGTCGATGTACACATTGACAAAGCGAGAGTCCGTATGGTGTGGTTGATGGATGTTGTCGCAGTGTCGATATGTTTCTGAGAGTTGTTTGTTATTTGAAAAGCATGTTTCCGCCCAGGTTCGAACTGGGGACCTTCTGTGTGTTAGACAGACGTGATGACCACTACACCACGGAAACGACCGTTGCCACACCCTCTCGCATCAACTCGCACAACTACACACAACAAGTACAACAACGTCTCCTCGACTAGGCGAACACATACTCACATGCATATCCACAAAGTCCTGACGCTCGCGTACACTAACACAAACAAACAAAATCCATCAACAAACACAGCTGCCAGCAACACAACTAAACAATCATTTGACTGTTCAGTCCCACTGACAGACTACAACTCACACAACCACGCATTCTCCAATCAACCTGTCAACCGACACATTCACCAACACCACGTCAAGACACACAGCATCTGTCACCACTATCCAGTAGAGTCACCGACCAGTCACAAGCACTCAACACAAAGTACCAGCACCAGCACAGGTTCGCTCCACACAACACCGGCTTCTTGCAGTCACACTCGTCATACTCTCAGACAACTGTAATGAGCAACCATGATCCACTCCACCACAAACCCAAATCTACCAATTACACACGACCGACTCGACCATCAACACACCTGAAACACTCCACTCAGAACATTCAACACATTGACATACGGCATCACTTGAAATCGACCGTGATATCACCTAGTGTATCGACCATATTGCACACCATCCTGAGAGAACGATACACAGAGACCAGTGTCTCAGCGCAATCTATGTCCAGCACATTGTTGTTGCGATTCTCTACCACATACCATGTGCTCAATACTATCCGGTCTGAAATGATATCTGTCAGTGAAGCAATGTCGACTACATCGCTCGTAGGATAAATCCTGTTAGAAACAATGCATTTGTTGGTGACAATGGACGATGAGTTCCAGTCACAGCACACTCGTCAACGTCCTCTTCGAATCCTAGTCGAATGGACAACATGATGGTCACTGAGTGCTCGCGTTGAGACAGCATTGTCCTGAAAACTATTGAAGTGTAGACAGTGTCACTTGACCCGTTGTCAATTGGTGTTGGTATCGATCAGTCTGGATCTCGAGAAGTCTCCTCATGTGCACAACACCATATATGGATGGTCGACAGTCGCAATACGAATGAATGCTTGAACCGATCAACATACAATGATTCACGTCTCACAATCACAAAATCATCGTGAGAATTCTTGACAAGCCACAGACATTGACAGACATCTGACATGAGATAATGACGAGTGTTCAGCGAATCCATGTGTATTAGTGTAAATGCGTGTGTTTGTGTGTGTGTGTGTGTATGTGATCGTGTGAGTGTGAGTGTGTTTATACTGGGTGTATGCGTGATTGTGTATGTGTGACTGTCCGGTTATCACTCAATAAATATAGCCAGGTGTAGGTTCGCATTCGCTCACACATACGCGAACGCGAACGTGAACGCGAACGGGTTGGTCACGGAGCAGCTGTGTCGATGTACACATTGACAAAGCGAGAGTCCGTATGGTGTGGTTGATGGATGTTGTCGCAGTGTCGGTATGTTTCTGAGAGTTGTTTGTTATTTGAAAAGCATGTTTCCGCCCAGGTTCGAACTGGGGACCTTCTGAGTGTTAGACAGACGTGATAGACCACTACACCACGGAAACGACCATTGCTACAATCACTCTCGCATCAACTCGCACAACTCCACAAAACAAGTACAACAACGTCTCCTCGACTAGGCGAACACATACTCACATGCATATCCACAAAGTCCTGACGCTCGCGTACACTAACACAAACAAACAAAATCCATCAACAAACACAGCTGCCAGCAACACAACTAAACAATCATTTGACTGTTCAGTCCCACTGACAGACTACAACTCACACAACCACGCATTCTCCAATCAACCTGTCAACCGACACATTCACCAACACCACGTCAAGACACACAGCATCTGTCACCACTATCCAGTAGAGTCACCGACCAGTCACTAGCACTCAACACAAAGTACCAGCACCAGTACAGGTTCGCTCCACACAACACCGGCTTCTTGCAGTCACACTCGTCATACTCTCAGACAACTGTAATGAGCAACCATGATCCACTCCACCACAAACCCAAATCTACCAATTACACACGACCGACTCGACCATCAACACACCTGAAACACTCCACTCAGAACATTCAACACATTGACATACGGCATCACTTGAAATCGACCGTGATATCACCTAGTGTATCGACCATATTGCACACCATCCTGAGAGAACGATACACAGAGACCAGTGTCTCAGCGCAATCTATGTCCAGCACATTGTTGTTGCGATTCTCTACCACATACCATGTGCTCAATACTATCCGGTCTGAAATGATATCTGCCAGTGAAGCAATGTCGACTACATCGCTTGTAGGATAAATCCTGTTAGAAACAATGCATTTGTTGGTGACAATGGACGATGAGTTCTAGTCACAGCACACTCGTCAACGTCCTCTTCGAATCCTAGTCGAATGGACAACATGATGGTCACTGAGTGCTCGCGTTGAGACAGCATTGTCCTGAAAACTATTGAAGTGTAGACAGTGTCACTTGATCCGTTGTGAATTGGTGTTGGTATCGATCAGTCTGGATCTCGAGAAGTCTCCTCATGTGCACAACACCATATATGGATGGTCGACAGTCGCAATACGAATGAATGCTTGAACCGATCAACATACAATGATTCACGTCTCACAATCACAAAATCATCGTGAGAATTCTTGACAAGCCACAGACATTGACAGACATCTGACATGAGATAATGACGAGTGTTCAGCGAATCCATGTGTATTAGTGTAAATGCGTGTGTTTGTGTGTGTGTGTGTGTGATCGTGTGAGTGTGTTTATACTGGGTGTATGCGTGATTGAGTATGTGTGACTGTCCGGTTATCACTCAATAAATATAACCAGGTGTAGGTTCGCATTCGCTCACACATGCGCGAACGCGAACGCGTTGGTCACGGAGCAGCTGTGTCGATGTACACATTGACAAAGCGAGAGTCCGTATGGTGTGGTTGATGGATGTTGTCGCAGTGTCGATATGTTTCTGAGAGTTGTTTGTTATTTGAAAAGCATGTTTCCGCCCAGGTTCGAACTGGGGACCTTCTGTGTGTTAGACAGACGTGATGACCACTACACCACGGAAACGACCGTTGCCACACCCTCTCGCATCAACTCGCACAACTACACACAACAAGTACAACAACGTCTCCTCGACTAGGCGAACACATACTCACATGCATATCCACAAAGTCCTGACGCTCGCGTACACTAACACAAACAAACAAAATCCATCAACAAACACAGCTGCCAGCAACACAACTAAACAATCATTTGACTGTTCAGTCCCACTGACAGACTACAACTCACACAACCACGCATTCTCCAATCAACCTGTCAACCGACACATTCACCAACACCACGTCAAGACACACAGCATCTGTCACCACTATCCAGTAGAGTCACCGACCAGTCACAAGCACCCAACACAAAGTACCAGCACCAGCACAGGTTTGCTCCACACAACATCGGCTTCTTGCAGTCACACTCGTCATACTCTCAGACAACTGTAATGAGCAACCATGATCCACTCCACCACAAACCCAAATCTACCAATTACACACGACCGACTCGACCATCAACACACCTGAAACACTCCACTCAGAACATTCAACACATTGACATACGGCATCACTTGAAATCGACCGTGATATCACCTAGTGTATCGACCATATTGCACACCATCCTGAGAGAACGATACACAGAGACCAGTGTCTCAGCGCAATCTATGTCCAGCACATTGTTGTTGCGATTCTCTACCACATACCATGTGCTCAATACTATCCGGTCTGAAATGATATCTGCCAGTGAAGCAATGTCGACTACATCGCTTGTAGGATAAATCCTGTTAGAAACAATGCATTTGTTGGTGACAATGGACGATGAGTTCTAGTCACAGCACACTCGTCAACGTCCTCTTCGAATCCTAGTCGAATGGACAACATGATGGTCACTGAGTGCTCGCGTTGAGACAGCATTGTCCTGAAAACTATTGAAGTGTAGACAGTGTCACTTGATCCGTTGTGAATTGGTGTTGGTATCGATCAGTCTGGATCTCGAGAAGTCTCCTCATGTGCACAACACCATATATGGATGGTCGACAGTCGCAATACGAATGAATGCTTGAACCGATCAACATACAATGATTCACGTCTCACAATCACAAAATCATCGTGAGAATTCTTGACAAGCCACAGACATTGACAGACATCTGACATGAGATAATGACGAGTGTTCAGCGAATCCATGTGTATTAGTGTAAATGCGTGTGTGTGATCGTGTGAGTGTGTTTATACTGGGTGTATGCGTGATTGAGTATGTGTGACTGTCCGGTTATCACTCAATAAATATAACCAGGTGTAGGTTCGCATTCGCTCACACATGCGCGAACGCGAACGCGTTGGTCACGGAGCAGCTGTGTCGATGTACACATTGACAAAGCGAGAGTCCGTATGGTGTGGTTGATGGATGTTGTCGCAGTGTCGATATGTTTCTGAGAGTTGTTTGTTATTTGAAAAGCATGTTTCCACCCAGGTTCGAACTGGGGACCTTCTGTGTGTTAGACAGACGTGATGACCACTACACCACGGAAACGACCGTCGCCACACCCTCTCGCATCAACTCGCACAACTACACACAACAAGTACAACAACGTCTCCTCGACTAGGCGAACACATACTCACATGCATATCCACAAAGTCCTGACGCTCGCGTACACTAACACAAACAAACAAAATCCATCAACAAACACAGCTGCCAGCAACACAACTAAACAATCATTTGACTGTTCAGTCCCACTGACAGACTACAACTCACACAACCACGCATTCTCCAATCAACCTGTCAACCGACACATTCACCAACACCACGTCAAGACACACAGCATCTGTCACCACTATCCAGTAGAGTCACCGACCAGTCACAAGCACCCAACACAAAGTACCAGCACCAGCACAGGTTTGCTCCACACAACACCGGCTTCTTGCAGTCACACTCGTCATACTCTCAGACAACTGTAATGAGCAACCATGATCCACTCCACCACAAACCCAAATCTACCAATTACACACGACCGACTCGACCATCAACACACCTGAAACACTCCACTCAGAACATTCAACACATTGACATACGGCATCACTTGAAATCGACCGTGATATCACCTAGTGTATCGACCATATTGCACACCATCCTGAGAGAACGATACACAGAGACCAGTGTCTCAGCGCAATCTATGTCCAGCACATTGTTGTTGCGATTCTCTACCACATACCATGTGCTCAATACTATCCGGTCTGAAATGATATCTGCCAGTGAAGCAATGTCGACTACATCGCTCGTAGGATAAATCCTGTTAGAAACAATGCATTTGTTGGTGACAATGGACGATGAGTTCCAGTCACAGCACACTCGTCAACGTCCTCTTCGAATCCTAGTCGAATGGACAACATGATGGTCACTGAGTGCTCGCGTTGAGACAGCATTGTCCTGAAAACTATTGAAGTGTAGACAGTGTCACTTGACCCGTTGTCAATTGGTGTTGGTATCGATCAGTCTGGATCTCGAGAAGTCTCCTCATGTGCACAACACCATATATGGATGGTCGACAGTCGCAATACGAATGAATGCTTGAACCGATCAACATACAATGATTCACGTCTCACAATCACAAAATCATCGTGAGAATTCTTGACAAGCCACAGACATTGACAGACATCTGACATGAGATAATGACGAGTGTTCAGCGAATCCATGTGTATTAGTGTAAATGCGTGTGTTTGTGTGTGTGTGTGTGTATGTGATCGTGTGAGTGTGAGTGTGTTTATACTGGGTGTATGCGTGATTGTGTATGTGTGACTGTCCGGTTATCACTCAATAAATATAGCCAGGTGTAGGTTCGCATTCGCTCACACATACGCGAACGCGAACGTGAACGCGAACTGGTTGGTCACGGAGCAGCTGTGTCGATGTACACATTGACAAAGCGAGAGTCCGTATGGTGTGGTTGATGGATGTTGTCGCAGTGTCGGTATGTTTCTGAGAGTTGTTTGTTATTTGAAAAGCATGTTCCCGCCCAGGTTCGAACTGGGGACCTTCTGTGTGTTAGACAGACGTGATGACCACTACACCACGGAAACAACCGTTTGCCACACCCTCTCGCATCAACTCGCACAACTCCACAAAACAAGTACAACAACGTCTCCTCGACTAGGCGAACACATACTCACATGCATATCCACAAAGTCCTGACGCTCGCGTACACTAACACACACAAACAAAATCCATCAACAAACACAGCTGCCAGCAACACAACTAAACAATCATTTGACTGTTCAGTCCCACTGACAGACTACAACTCACACTACCACGCATTCTCCTATCAACCTGTCAACCGACATGTTCACCAACACCACGTCAAGACACACAGCATCTGTCACCACAATCCAGTAGAGTCACCGACCAGTCACGAGCACCCAACACAAAGTACCAGCACCAGCACAGGTTCGCTCCACACAACACCGGCTTCTTGCAGTCACACTCGTCATACTCTCAGACAACTGTAATGACCAACCATGATCCACTCCACCACAAACCCAAATCTACCAATTACACACGACCGACTCGACCATCAACACACCTGAAACACTCCACTCAGAACATTCAACACATTGACATACGGCATCACTTGAAATCGACCGTGATATCACCTAGTGTATCGACCATATTGCACACCATCCTGAGAGAACGATACACAGAGACCAGTGTCTCAGCGCAATCTATGTCCAGCACATTGTTGTTGCGATTCTCTACCACATACCATGTGCTCAATACTATCCGGTCTGAAATGATATCTGTCAGTGAAGCAATGTCGACTACCATCGCTCGTAGGATAAATCCTGTTAGAAACAATGCATTTGTTGGTGACAATGGACGATGAGTTCCAGTCACAGCACACTCGTCAACGTCCTCTTCGAATCCTAGTCGAATGGACAACATGATGGTCACTGAGTGCTCGCGTTGAGACAGCATTGTCCTGAAAACTATTGAAGTGTAGACAGTGTCACTTGACCCGTTGTCAATTGGTGTTGGTATCGATCAGTCTGGATCTCGAGAAGTCTCCTCATGTGCACAACACCATATATGGATGGTCGACAGTCGCAATACGAATGAATGCTTGAACCGATCAACATACAATGATTCACGTCTCACAATCACAAAATCATCGTGAGAATTCTTGACAAGCCACAGACATTGACAGACATCTGACATGAGATAATGATGAGTGTTCAGCGAATCCATGTGTATTAGTGTAAATGCGTGTGTTTGTGTGTGTGTGTGTGTGTATGTGATCGTGTGAGTGTGAGTGTGTTTATACTGGGTGTGTGCGTGATTGTGTATGTGTGACTGTCCGGTTATCACTCAATAAATATAGCCAGGTGTAGGTTCGCATTCGCTCACACATACGCGAACGCGAACGTGAACGCGAACTGGTTGGTCACGGAGCAGCTGTGTCGATGTACACATTGACAAAGCGAGAGTCCGTATGGTGTGGTTGATGGATGTTGTCGCAGTGTCGGTATGTTTCTGAGAGTTGTTTGTTATTTGAAAAGCATGTTTCCGCCCAGGTTCGAACTGGGGACCTTCTGTGTGTTAGACAGACATGATGACCACTACACCACGGAAACGACCGTTGCCACACCCTCTCGCATCAACTCGCACAACTCCACAAAACAAGTACAACAACGTCTCCTCGACTAGGCGAACACATACTCACATGCATATCCACAAAGTCCTGACGCTCGCGTACACTAACACACACAAACAAAATCCATCAACAAACACAGCTGCCAGCAACACAACTAAACAATCATTTGACTGTTCAGTCCCACTGACAGACTACAACTCACACTACCACGCATTCTCCTATCAACCTGTCAACCGACATGTTCACCAACACCACGTCAAGACACACAGCATCTGTCACCACAATCCAGTAGAGTCACTGACCAGTCACGAGCACCCAACACAAAGTACCAGCACCAGCACAGGTTCGCTCCACACAACACCGGCTTCTTGCAGTCACACTCGTCATACTCTCAGACAACTGTAATGACCAACCATGATCCACTCCACCACAAACCCAAATCTACCAATTACACACGACCGACTCGACCATCAACACACCTGAAACACTCCACTCAGAACATTCAACACATTGACATACGGCATCACTTGAAATCGACCGTGATATCACCTAGTGTATCGACCATATTGCACACCATCCTGAGAGAACGATACACAGAGACCAGTGTCTCAGCGCAATCTATGTCCAGCACATTGTTGTTGCGATTCTCTACCACATACCATGTGCTCAATACTATCCGGTCTGAAATGATATCTGCCAGTGAAGCAATGTCGACTACATCGCTCGTAGGATAAATCCTGTTAGAAACAATGCATTTGTTGGTGACAATGGACGATGAGTTCCAGTCACAGCACACTCGTCAACGTCCTCTTCGAATCCTAGTCGAATGGACAACATGATGGTCACTGAGTGCTCGCGTTGAGACAGCATTGTCCTGAAAACTATTGAAGTGTAGACAGTGTCACTTGACCCGTTGTCAATTGGTGTTGGTATCGATCAGTCTGGATCTCGAGAAGTCTCCTCATGTGCACAACACCATATATGGATGGTCGACAGTCGCAATACGAATGAATGCTTGAACCGATCAACATACAATGATTCACGTCTCACAATCACAAAATCATCGTGAGAATTCTTGACAAGCCACAGACATTGACAGACATCTGACATGAGATAATGACGAGTGTTCAGCGAATCCATGTGTATTAGTGTAAATGCGTGTGTTTGTGTGTGTGTGTGTGTGTATGTGATCGTGTGAGTGTGAGTGTGTTTATACTGGGTGTATGCGTGATTGTGTATGTGTGACTGTCCGGTTATCACTCAATAAATATAGCCAGGTGTAGGTTCGCATTCGCTCACACATACGCGAACGCGAACGTGAACGCGAACTGGTTGGTCACGGAGCAGCTGTGTCGATGTACACATTGACAAAGCGAGAGTCCGTATGGTGTGGTTGATGGATGTTGTCGCAGTGTCGGTATGTTTCTGAGAGTTGTTTGTTATTTGAAAAGCATGTTTCCGCCCAGGTTCGAACTGGGGACCTTCTGTGTGTTAGACAGACGTGATGACCACTACACCACGGAAACAACCGTTTGCCACACCCTCTCGCATCAACTCGCACAACTCCACAAAACAAGTACAACAACGTCTCCTCGACTAGGCGAACACATACTCACATGCATATCCACAAAGTCCTGACGCTCGCGTACACTAACACACACAAACAAAATCCATCAACAAACACAGCTGCCAGCAACACAACTAAACAATCATTTGACTGTTCAGTCCCACTGACAGACTACAACTCACACTACCACGCATTCTCCTATCAACCTGTCAACCGACATGTTCACCAACACCACGTCAAGACACACAGCATCTGTCACCACAATCCAGTAGAGTCACTGACCAGTCACGAGCACCCAACACAAAGTACCAGCACCAGCACAGGTTCGCTCCACACAACACCGGCTTCTTGCAGTCACACTCGTCATACTCTCAGACAACTGTAATGACCAACCATGATCCACTCCACCACAAACCCAAATCTACCAATTACACACGACCGACTCGACCATCAACACACCTGAAACACTCCACTCAGAACATTCAACACATTGACATACGGCATCACTTGAAATCGACCGTGATATCACCTAGTGTATCGACCATATTGCACACCATCCTGAGAGAACGATACACAGAGACCAGTGTCTCAGCGCAATCTATGTCCAGCACATTGTTGTTGCGATTCTCTACCACATACCATGTGCTCAATACTATCCGGTCTGAAATGATATCTGCCAGTGAAGCAATGTCGACTACATCGCTCGTAGGATAAATCCTGTTAGAAACAATGCATTTGTTGGTGACAATGGACGATGAGTTCCAGTCACAGCACACTCGTCAACGTCCTCTTCGAATCCTAGTCGAATGGACAACATGATGGTCACTGAGTGCTCGCGTTAAGACAGCATTGTCCTGAAAACTATTGAAGTGTAGACAGTGTCACTTGACCCGTTGTCAATTGGTGTTGGTATCGATCAGTCTGGATCTCGAGAAGTCTCCTCATGTGCACAACACCATATATGGATGGTCGACAGTCGCAATACGAATGAATGCTTGAACCGATCAACATACAATGATTCACGTCTCACAATCACAAAATCATCGTGAGAATTCTTGACAAGCCACAGACATTGACAGACATCTGACATGAGATAATGACGAGTGTTCAGCGAATCCATGTGTATTAGTGTAAATGCGTGTGTTTGTGTGTGTGTGTGTGTGTGCATGTGATCGTGTGAGTGTGAGTGTGTTTATACTGGGTGTATGCGTGATTGTGTATGTGTGACTGTCCGGTTATCACTCAATAAATATAGCCAGGTGTAGGTTCGCATTCGCTCACACATACGCGAACGCGAACGTGAACGCGAACTGGTTGGTCACGGAGCAGCTGTGTCGATGTACACATTGACAAAGCGAGAGTGCGTATGGTGTGGTTGATGGATGTTGTCGCAGTGTCGGTATGTTTCTGAGAGTTGTTTGTTATTTGAAAAGCATGTTTCCGCCCAGGTTCGAACTGGGGACCTTCTGTGTGTTAGACAGACGTGATGACCACTACACCACGGAAACGACCGTTGCCACACCCTCTCGCATCAACTCGCACAACTCCACAAAACAAGTACAACAACGTCTCCTCGACTAGGCGAACACATACTCACATGCATATCCACAAAGTCCTGACGCTCGCGTACACTAACACACACAAACAAAATCCATCAACAAACACAGCTGCCAGCAACACAACTAAACAATCATTTGACTGTTCAGTCCCACTGACAGACTACAACTCACACTACCACGCATTCTCCTATCAACCTGTCAACCGACATGTTCACCAACACCACGTCAAGACACACAGCATCTGTCACCACAATCCAGTAGAGTCACCGACCAGTCACGAGCACCCAACACAAAGTACCAGCACCAGCACAGGTTCGCTCCACACAACACCGGCTTCTTGCAGTCACACTCGTCATACTCTCAGACAACTGTAATGACCAACCATGATCCACTCCACCACAAACCCAAATCTACCAATTACACACGACCGACTCGACCATCAACACACCTGAAACACTCCACTCAGAACATTCAACACATTGACATACGGCATCACTTGAAATCGACCGTGATATCACCTAGTGTATCGACCATATTGCACACCATCCTGAGAGAACGATACACAGAGACCAGTGTCTCAGTGCAATCTATGTCCAGCACATTGTTGTTGCGATTCTCTACCACATACCATGTGCTCAATACTATCCGGTCTGAAATGATATCTGCCAGTGAAGCAATGTCGACTACATCGCTCGTAGGATAAATCCTGTTAGAAACAATGCATTTGTTGGTGACAATGGACGATGAGTTCCAGTCACAGCACACTCGTCAACGTCCTCTTCGAATCCTAGTCGAATGGACAACATGATGGTCACTGAGTGCTCGCGTTGAGACAGCATTGTCCTGAAAACTATTGAAGTGTAGACAGTGTCACTTGACCCGTTGTCAATTGGTGTTGGTATCGATCAGTCTGGATCTCGAGAAGTCTCCTCATGTGCACAACACCATATATGGATGGTCGACAGTCGCAATACGAATGAATGCTTGAACCGATCAACATACAATGATTCACGTCTCACAATCACAAAATCATCGTGAGAATTCTTGACAAGCCACAGACATTGACAGACATCTGACATGAGATAATGACGAGTGTTCAGCGAATCCATGTGTATTAGTGTAAATGCGTGTGTTTGTGTGTGTGTGTGTGTGTGCATGTGATCGTGTGAGTGTGAGTGTGTTTATACTGGGTGTATGCGTGATTGTGTATGTGTGACTGTCCGGTTATCACTCAATAAATATAGCCAGGTGTAGGTTCGCATTCGCTCACACATACGCGAACGCGAACGTGAACGCGAACGGGTTGGTCACGGAGCAGCTGTGTCGATGTACACATTGACAAAGCGAGAGTGCGTATGGTGTGGTTGATGGATGTTGTCGCAGTGTCGGTATGTTTCTGAGAGTTGTTTGTTATTTGAAAAGCATGTTTCCGCCCAGGTTCGAACTGGGGACCTTCTGTGCGTTAGACAGACGTGATGACCACTACACCACGGAAACGACCGTTGCCACACCCTCTCGCATCAACTCGCACAACTCCACAAAACAAGTACAACAACGTCTCCTCGACTAGGCGAACACATACTCACATGCATATCCACAAAGTCCTGACGCTCGCGTACACTAACACACACAAACAAAATCCATCAACAAACACAGCTGCCAGCAACACAACTAAACAATCATTTGACTGTTCAGTCCCACTGACAGACTACAACTCACACTACCACGCATTCTCCTATCAACCTGTCAACCGACATGTTCACCAACACCACGTCAAGACACACAGCATCTGTCACCACAATCCAGTAGAGTCACCGACCAGTCACGAGCACCCAACACAAAGTACCAGCACCAGCACAGGTTCGCTCCACACAACACCGGCTTCTTGCAGTCACACTCGTCATACTCTCAGACAACTGTAATGACCAACCATGATCCACTCCACCACAAACCCAAATCTACCAATTACACACGACCGACTCGACCATCAACACACCTGAAACACTCCACTCAGAACATTCAACACATTGACATACGGCATCACTTGAAATCGACCGTGATATCACCTAGTGTATCGACCATATTGCACACCATCCTGAGAGAACGATACACAGAGACCAGTGTCTCAGCGCAATCTATGTCCAGCACATTGTTGTTGCGATTCTCTACCACATACCATGTGCTCAATACTATCCGGTCTGAAATGATATCTGTCAGTGAAGCAATGTCGACTACATCGCTCGTAGGATAAATCCTGTTAGAAACAATGCATTTGTTGGTGACAATGGACGATGAGTTCCAGTCACAGCACACTCGTCAACGTCCTCTTCGAATCCTAGTCGAATGGACAACATGATGGTCACTGAGTGCTCGCGTTGAGACAGCATTGTCCTGAAAACTATTGAAGTGTAGACAGTGTCACTTGACCCGTTGTCAATTGGTGTTGGTATCGATCAGTCTGGATCTCGAGAAGTCTCCTCATGTGCACAACACCATATATGGATGGTCGACAGTCGCAATACAAATGAATGCTTGAACCGATCAACATACAATGATTCACGTCTCACAATCACAAAATCATCGTGAGAATTCTTGACAAGCCACAGACATTGACAGACATCTGACATGAGATAATGACGAGTGTTCAGCGAATCCATGTGTATTAGTGTAAATGCGTGTGTTTGTGTGTGTGTGTGTATGTGATCGTGTGAGTGTGAGTGTGTTTATACTGGGTGTATGCGTGATTGTGTATGTGTGACTGTCCGGTTATCACTCAATAAATATAGCCAGGTGTAGGTTCGCATTCGCTCACACATACGCGAACGCGAACGTGAACGCGAACGGGTTGGTCACGGAGCAGCTGTGTCGATGTACACATTGACAAAGCGAGAGTGCGTATGGTGTGGTTGATGGATGTTGTCGCAGTGTCGGTATGTTTCTGAGAGTTGTTTGTTATTTGAAAAGCATGTTTCCGCCCAGGTTCGAACTGGGGACCTTCTGTGTGTTAGACAGACGTGATGACCACTACACCACGGAAACGACCGTTGCCACACCCTCTCGCATCAACTCGCACAACTCCACAAAACAAGTACAACAACGTCTCCTCGACTAGGCGAACACATACTCACATGCATATCCACAAAGTCCTGACGCTCGCGTACACTAACACACACAAACAAAATCCATCAACAAACACAGCTGCCAGCAACACAACTAAACAATCATTTGACTGTTCAGTCCCACTGACAGACTACAACTCACACTAGCACGCATTCTCCTATCAACCTGTCAACCGACATGTTCACCAACACCACGTCAAGACACACAGCATCTGTCACCACAATCCAGTAGAGTCACCGACCAGTCACGAGCACCCAACACAAAGTACCAGCACCAGCACAGGTTCGCTCCACACAACACCGGCTTCTTGCAGTCACACTCGTCATACTCTCAGACAACTGTAATGACCAACCATGATCCACTCCACCACAAACACAAATCTACCAATTACACACGACCGACTCGACCATCAACACACCTGAAACACTCCACTCAGAACATTCAACACATTGACATACGGCATCACTTGAAATCGACCGTGATATCACCTAGTGTATCGACCATATTGCACACCATCCTGAGAGAACGATACACAGAGACCAGTGTCTCAGCGCAATCTATGTCCAGCACATTGCTGTTGCGATTCTCTACCACATACCATGTGCTCAATACTATCCGGTCCGAAATGATATCTGCCAGTGAAGCAATGTCGACTACATCGCTCGTAGGATAAATCCTGTTAGAAACAATGCATTTGTTGGTGACAATGGACGATGAGTTCCAGTCACAGCACACTCGTCAACGTCCTCTTCGAATCCTAGTCGAATGGACAACATGATGGTCACTGAGTGCTCGCGTTGAGACAGCATTGTCCTGAAAACTATTGAAGTGTAGACAGTGTCACTTGATCCGTTGTCAATTGGTGTTGGTATCGATCAGTCTGGATCTCGAGAAGTCTCCTCATGTGCACAACACCATATATGGATGGTCGACAGTTGCAATACGAATGAATGCTTGAACCGATCAACATACAATGATTCACGTCTCACAATCACAAAATCATCGTGAGAATTATTGACAAGCCACAGACATTGACAGACATCTGACATGAGATAATGACGAGTGTTCAGCGAATCCATGTGTATTAGTGTAAATGCGTGTGTTTGTGTGTGTGTGTATGTGATCGTGTGAGTGTGAGTGTGTTTATACTGGGTGTATGCGTGATTGTGTATGTGTGACTGTCCGGTTATCACTCAATAAATATAGCCAGGTGTAGGTTCGCATTCGCTCACACATACGGGAACACGAAATATATAATAAAATGAATACATGAAGTACCATCCCTGCATATATGATGAAGAGAGGATGATACTTGATTAAACTAACAGTGTATTCAATTGTATAACGCAACATTAGGAATATATATATATGATGAATAAATGCATACATTGAGTAATAAAATTCAAAGATACGAGAAATAAATGAGTTGTTTTTTATTGTTTCTCTTTGGAAAGAATAACTCATCCAGAATGATGATGATAATAAGTGTATGTAAAATCAAGATATTGTAAAAAAGAAAGAAAACGGTGAGTGAAATTCAAACGTACGCTTATTAGTGTTACACAAATTGATATGTGTAATACATACGTGATTGGAGAAAATAAACTATTATGCACTTAGGTCATTGTAATCATTCTGTGCTGATGAATGAATGAATGAATGGAAAGTAGAAATACAGTTATGCTTGCTTCTTTAATTTCGCACGTGAATCTTTAATTCTCTTCTCTAATTCATCCTTTGAATAAACAGGACCTGTATTATATACAAAGTATAATTCATAAAGAAATGTTACTCTTTTGACAATATATATATTGTTTCATGATTTCAATAAGATTTAACAATCTTCACAACCTCTACTAACAAAAATCATATGCTCATTAGTGACTAGCTTCGAGATAGAATTTACGGAGTTCTAATGAGAAACTGTGACTAGTGGAGTTCAACCGTGTTAAATGTGAGGAAGTTACCAGAAGAATACAATGGAAGATGGTCACAAAACGTCGTGCAATGATTGTAGTTAAGCATTAACACCATTGAATGATGACTCAGTGGTTTAGAGCTTAGGCGTTCGCGTGGGAGATCGAAGATCCTAAGTTCAGTTCCCATGTGTGTGGTCGTGGATGTGTGCTTCTGAGGAGTCCCATACTATGATGAAACGGCTGTCTAGTGCTTCCGAACTTTCAATGATGTTTTAACTTGGATGGGTTCATGATTTCAACGAAACTCAACGATCTTCATAACTTGTTACTGACAAAATATACATTGTTTTCAAACGGAATGATATACAGCTATTCTTTTATCGATTTTATTTTGTGTGACCCATAGTCATCTTTTAAATCTTCCGTACAATTGTCAATTATCGGTGGTTTCGGTAATTTAGTAGTTTAACAAGAAATGTCAAATATGAGATATGAAGAAGGCAATAAATGATTTATTATAATCACAAAGAATCTTCTAAAATAGGTCAATGCATTTTTTACATAGCGAATTGGAACTTAACTAGTTATTCAACTCGTCAGGGACGAATTGATATGCTTTGCTTCGAGTCACACTTAGTTTTCCAAATTGAAGTTGGTGAAGCGGGGTTCCGATTTGAGGCTCAGAAGTTGGAAATCAGATGTATTAATAAATGAGCCACCATAACCAAAGTAATATTGACAGTTTGGAAGCAATGAACAGTTAATTCATCATAGCTACAGATTCCTTAATAGTACACAATCACAATCTCAACAACAATTAGAACCAGAATCATTAGCAGTTGAGTTGAGAACTTTATCTAAAGACGATTTAGTTAGCATTCTTAACTACTACTAACTCATGATATTATAAATTAATGTTTCATGCCCGATATGATTGAAACCCACCAGTTACAAATTCATATTAGAACTATAAAGTACACTGAACATTACAGCACTTCTACACAGTTCCACCAACTGAAGTGACATAACTCCAAATGATTCATAATAGCGCTCAATCTTGATTTCTAGTATTCCGTCATAAATACCCTTTCAATTCTGTCTTTTCAAACAATATTCCCAACGTTCACTCCTTCGCATTTTCATTGCTATTACATGATCTCTATATGTTAACTCATTTCATCTCGTCATGTTAATACGATATGGCAACTTGAACCAGCTCGTATCTGTGACT
>NC_031499.1:4837789-4861733 GCF_000237925.1 Schistosoma mansoni | reverse complement strand
TATGCAGCGAAAAGAATGTACCTTATTTAGATGTCGATTGAAAATGTCATAGTTTTTTTATGATGACAACAAATAGTTTATTTGAAACTTTCTTTCTCATAACTTATTTCTATTAATAATACTTTATTGAAACGATAATTTAATCTCAGTTAAACATTTTAATCATAGTCGGGGGCCTGATTAAACATCTGGACTACCTGTCCCTGCTATCTAGATATTTCAACAAGTTATCCAATTTTGTTTGTTTTAATACATCATTATGGATGCTAATCGCATCACCTATTGAGGTGCGTTTCTGAAAAGCGTACGAGTTTTCGTTGTACAAATTACAAAGGCCTAATCACAGATATCGTGGTTGCTATCAATATTCCGAGAAAATAATGTCGTTATTGGAAATGCATCTGTCAACTAAGCTAAAAAGAAACTCTCAATTTAATATTACTGTTGAGTACTACGATCATTCATTATTGCAATAATGAATAGAAGAAACAACCTACACTCCGACGCCTTCCATACCGATACGTAGTCTAGTGTACGACATTTACGCTGAAAGTCAGAGGGAGTAGTTTCTACGCACCGAGATATCAACTTATTTATACCCCCAATCACACATCAGTTCACGTTCGTTAGCCTCTTGTATCCTAATTCTATCCAGAGAGTCACAAGTTTCTTTGTGACACCTAAGTTTACACACATTATCAACTCGGATCAACACCACACTCAACCTGTCTACAAAAATATCTATATCAGACATATAGAACTTGTAATCACACGGACAGCGTCCACATCAGAGTCTGCCCTATGATTATCATCATTAATACTTTACACATATTATACTAATAACACCATCAATACACCATATATACTATACATTACGATTCAATAAAACAACATCTGCTTCATCATCTACTTACCTCTTTACTAGCACAATGTGACTACTACGACTACACAACCGATGGATGACAACGACAACCACTAACACAATTCAATCAGTCAACAAACACGCTCAATACCCACTAACACATTTACACTTCAATTCCCACGATCTCCGGTCCGTGTACATCGCCTCCTGAAATAACAACACAATAAAAATACAACACTATTAAATAAATTACAATCATTTCACATTATTATCACACCATCAATAACACACACAACACTCAAATCAGAGTTAAAAAGCTCGTATACACACACTCATCATTGTCCATACTCAAAGTTGGATCTGATAGTGTTCATCATATTGCACCAATCACTCTCTATCACTCAGTCAAACACACAAATAAACACAACAACAAATAACACATATCCTTCACTTACCATTATTCATTGTCCTCCTTCACTCTACAACTGTACAATACTTCCCTCAGTCATTCCTTCCTCCAGTGTTTTATAAACTGCTTCGTGTCTAAACAATTAATAACAAACACATGTAGTTAGCTCGCTCAACCACTATTATATTCAACAAGCCACACACACAAACAACACCCAGCATTAACAACAATGACATGCACACTCCTCAGTTGTACACTGTCAACAGATGACAAAGTCATCAGTCGAAAGATGGTTCATTGACATCATTACACCAATATGTGCTCCATAACACAATGCACCAACTCGCCCACTCACCTAAACAATCAATAAAAAAACAATAAAAAACATCTCCTTAATCCACTGAACACAACTGACATATAAATATATACATATTATAAATCATTAACAAAACACTATATCAGATGGTGTTGCACACATCACAATCGATTCAGATAATCAAAGAATCGGTGGATATGTATTTGCATCATTTCAGATTTATCCACAGAAAAGCTTCTCCTCTACTAAATAACAAGCTTCATACCATCTCATATTCGAACCATTCAACATGACACAGTCATCACTTCCTCGTATTTCTGTGTACACGTGTTCCTTTCATCATCAACAACAACTCCCACATCCCACATAACATTTCAACATTACTACAGACATATATACACATTCATATACATATTCATATGCAACTCGTAGTAAAGCAAATAAATTACAAACACCACCATCATCTACTCACCTGGTCTCTCAGTCGTCACCGTCTATCGCTCCATTCCACAACAAGTTCAGTTCCTGAAAATGTAAACACCAAAACACAAATCACTAGTACATATCCATCAATTCAATACAAACTCAAATTACACAACTATCACACTGTCAGACAAATGCCTCGTTTTGAGCGGTCACTGATCAACACCTCACACTCGTCATCTATTTAGTCATCACTAGTAAACAATAAAATTACAACACACATCACTCACTCATCATCCACTACTCACCTGCGAAAACAGTGCCCAATCATCAATCAGAAGTCCCCACAGTCTCCATTCACGTTCAACTCCACATCATCAGCTCATTCACTGGACGACTATCACACATCTACAAATATACAACAACAACAAAAACATTTTAACATACAATTCACCCAACACTGATTTTCTTACGCACACCGGTCAGTCAGATGTCAACTCACACTGTAACTGGTGATTTTCAAATTCAAACCACATTATTGTCTTTTGATGACCCTTATTCTTTGCCCATTTCATGTGGTTAGCGGATCAAGAAATATGTGTTTCAAATATTATTCTCGATATAATATCAAGGAACAAGAATAACATTGATGGTGGAAGGAAAGGAGTTAGTTGGTAGTGCTTTATTAATCGATTCACGACGTTACCATCTACACGTTTGCACGCTGCATGGGTTGTAGCACGACCTTTCGATGTGTACGGTTACAGTTTTCAAACGATTCCAATACTATGTTTCAATTGACTTTTCGCTTAATAGGACGAAATTTCATTTATGAAACATTTTAACTGTTTTCTAAATATTTTTTCGTTTATGTCTGTTTTCTGTTTGTTTATGTTCGTTTAGCAATGTCGAATCGATCTGGCAACCACCTTATCTCGAGTTATTTTTTAAAGGTAAGTTGGATGTTTACTCTGAGTTAGATTTATGGTGTCGATCTTGTGTTTCGCGTCAAGTCCACTGTTTTTCACTATAATCTAACCCATTTAATCCAAAGTAACTCTAGGTATATCGCTATTTTTCCAACATACTTTACCATCTGTATTTCTACGGCATATAGGTACATTTTGTTCGTTGCATTTTTAGATTTTAAAGCTTGCGGTTTTACCGTTGGATCTCAAACAGCTTACTATCCTTAACCATTCCAAAGGTAAATGCTGACGAAGAGCGTATTAGCAAAAGTAATCAAGGTGGATCAAATGGTATTCACTTTGCCGATACACATATCGATGTGAAGTCACCCAGAATAAGCTCAGAGTCCATTGACTTACATTGACCGAATGTGAGAAAACCGACCCCAAAAATGTCTGTTAGAAACAAAACCTTAAGAAGATATATTTTTTCTGTTCCTTGTACCCTAAATGGCAGCAGGCAGGAAAGGGCCAGAAACTTAGTCTTAAGGCTAGGTATGTTTCTAGCAGGAGAAAAAACAACCTGACCACCCAAGTCATCGACGATCATCCAGGATCTCACAGTGAATGTCACGCGACTGTAGTTGCTGTTCCAGTGAAATATAATAAATAGGTACAAATCGAGAATAAAAATCCACCTAATGTCTCATAGAAAAGCCGGTCTGTCAGACAGCAGTCAAGAGATTGAAGAGTGATTGTGTTAGCAGGTCATTCGTCTTCTGTAGGCTCAAGGGGATTGAAAGATCAGGATCCTGAACCTACTTTGAGCATGAAATTAGGTTGATAAAAGAACTGCTTAACCGGCTAATTTCCCAAGATGTCGCTGAAGGTATACAGACTAGGTGGCCATACTGACTTAAAAAAAATTAAACCAGGCTGCTAACGGTGGTATATATGTATCCTAAAAATAGCAGCTCCATACTACAAAATGGATATAAACTTAAGGAGTTAGAAGTGTTTTTCTGTAAACACTTACCGCTTATGAACCGTATAAAAGACAAGAAGCTGAAAAGGAACTAAAACTAGGGTCAGATGCTGGAGAGAGGGACCTTAGAATTGTAAATCTTCGCGTGTTAAGGCTTCGACAGAGAATGGTCCTGAGGTCACTTTGGGTGCAACACAAAGCCATTAAAATGGTCATCAGATTTGCTACCCAAATGCTCGGAACTTGCGCAACAAGCGGTTGGAGCTAGGCGTATAGATAGACTCCGCCAAGCAGAATGTAACCGCGGTCACAAAATCCTGGCTGACTCATTTTGTAGACAGTAGGAAACTTGGTTTTAAAGGTTTTATGATAAAACTCAGAGGCATAAGAAAGGAAAAGTAGCTCTATTCATTGGAAATATTATCCTCTTTACCGTTATCAATAACATATCCCATGAACGTGGAACGCTCGAGTTAGTTAGTTGCCATCTGAAATGCAAAGGACAAGAGCTGCTAATCAGTTTGGTCTATCGCATTCCAAACTGTGAAGTGAATAAGGTCTTGTTAGACGGTTTCATGACTTGGACATCAAGTGGTCGATGTTTAATCTTAGAAGACCTTATTACACCTACGGTAGACTGAAAAAAGCCGAGGACTGAGTAGTCAGAAAACTCTTCTGAACAAAAACTAGTTGATGAAGTTATCTCATGTGCCCTAGTGCACCATGTGAAACTAGCAACTGGATACGACCCAGACTTTGAATCATCCTAACTAGACCTCATATTGTCCCACCATGACATTGATGTCACAAACCTCGATTATATGCCACCCGTAAGTAAGGGTGAACAGTTGATTTCCATATTGTCGTCAGCAAAAATGTGTCAGCTCAGCCCATATCAAACGTTTGTAAAGCAAATATACATGAAATCGTACACTCACCATCCTCAATATACCAAACAAAAGAATCAGAATTATCTATTGGGATCTTTAAACTGCTAAAAGAACCAGAATTCCCCATTGAAACGGCTCAGCACTTATTGGGAAATTTGTACATAAAAAATAATGTGCCTCACATCCATTGGTCTACACCAAAGAGTCCGACAAGCTTCCCACCGTAGTTCAGTTAAGAGGTTCTCACCATTCGTGGGACGCGATGAAATGCATCTTAGGTTTCCGAAAGAATTAGTAAATGTTAACGCGAATCCCTTAGGCATGTTTTTTAATCTACCTGTAACCCAAGGTAGATTACCAAAAGACTTGAAGAATGCCATAGTTAGTCCCGTATTACGAGACACAAACCTGAGAACTGTTAACCAGTAAGCCTGACCAGTGTGGTTGGTAAAATTTCAGAAGAGATTATTAGGAGGGAGGTGTTTAAGTGCCTAGACGAAAACCGGACCTTTTCTGAAAAGCAGCATGGTTTTAGGAAAGGTTATTCGTGTCTGACAAACCTATTAGTAGCCCGTAAAAATTGATGTGCTCTTAAACATCGGAAGTTACCTGTAGATGTAGTCTGCTTTAACAAAGATCACGACAACCCGCTGTTGTCCAATTTAGTTGACATGGGAGTAGAGGTAAATTATTTATGTGTAAAAGGAATATCCAAGTTAGGCATCAACAGTGAGTAAGGTTTGACTTCAATTTGTCTAGTTGAGAAACTGTGCTTAGCAGAATGCCTCAGGGTACAGTTTTGGGGCTAGTGTGGTTCTATAACAACTTGTGTCAATTGGTTAAGAGTTGGCCGACGAAACCATGGGTACCCACCAGTACGAAGATCACTCCTATATATAAATGACCCGCCTTGTCCCCCACCATCACTGGTTTCTTATATACTGACAGTATCAGTAACTCCGCCTGTAGCGTTCTTGAGTTACTCGTATCAAATTATATAAAAACATAAACTCTGTGCTCAATGTAATTTAAGAAAGAACAAATTATATCAAATATACAAAATAGCTCAAATGGTACAGCCTGTGCTATACAGTTAAGAGTTTCTCTGACACAAATTATTGTGCTAAACAACAAAAACAATTAATACAAAAGAGTTCAATAACTGAGAATCAACAAAAATATTTCCAACAAGATGGAATCAGATATCTATCTGCAGGGATTCTGACAATCTTCCCAAGCAAACAGTCAAAGGTTAACAGTCGCATGCATAAGCACGCTGTGGCCTTGGGTTTTGTCAAACACGACTTCATTGTCACTAACACGGCAGCAACATGCAACAGAAAAATTAGGCAACAAAAGGTAAGTCTTCAATCAGAACCACATAATAAAAGCTCAGATGGGGAAGACTGGAGAACACATAGTGGGGTTCAAATGGTTCAAATGGTTGTGGACGGAATAGAAGAAGCTTTCGCTTAACGGGCTTCCATGTCTAGTAGCAGTGGATCACCAATACCTCCAGACAAGAACCTAGGTATATTAGCGATAATGGAGGAAAAAAGAATTTGGTAAATCATAATAATATGTTATCCTTATTCCTTGAGAATAAGTCAAGTTCCCTCTTAAAGGACTCCTGAGAAGTCGCTTGGACTAGCTCAGTCGGCGGCGAATTCCAGCATTTGACAACTCTTACGGAGTAGACGTTTTGTCTACAGTCTGTTCTGCTATGTTGGGTCTCCAGTTTCTGGGTGTTACCTCTTAGGTTATGGTTGAAAGAGATCTGAATAAAGGTTAAAATACACGACAGAGAAAAGAACCAAATAAACGACAGTACTGCCCAACAAAATGCTGTGGAGAAATGTTCAACATTTCCTTTCAGTTGCAATATGGTTAAAATAAAAAATTGCAATGATAATTTTCCAAACAAACCCTTGATGTTTAAGCTTTCGAAGCGAAAATGAAACATGCCACATCAAAGGAAGGTGCACCTTGAATGATCTAGGTCAAATTTATAAACCGCCTTGGTTCAAAATCTGAGAAAAATTTATCTATGCCAAAGAAAATTTGGTAGAATACTTTGAATTTGTCCCGTAGTAATGTTAACTTCTATATTGGACTTACACGACTAATCTTGGGTGGTTCTCTGACATCTTTGACCATTTATTTGTTGATTGATTGATATTAAGATTCGCCTTTCGTTATTGTATGTTGCAGGACCATCCGCACAAAAGTCTCGTTCGATTGCAATCAAGGTAACGACTTCGAGTACTCGTTTGTTGGCTTTGTACGGCTATCCCTTGGAGGCGTCTGTTGTTTGATTTTTAGGAACAGAATTTTGATTCCATATTCTTGGGAATTTTCTCACTGGTCCTCGGGTACTTAACACTTGCATTCATCAATCCTTTCTCCATCATAGTACTTTTTTGTACTAGAGAGATTTTAAGTGCAGTGTAGGTGAACAACATTACTAAGATCATTTCCATGTTGTGATCTGATCAATTGTGCTTATATGGTACCACAAACATTAACTGTAAAACTTGTGTTTTGATAAGGTCTTCCGCCACTAGTGGCTCTAGAAAGCTTCAGACCCTATCCCAAAGATCTCAGTGGTATGAACTATTTTAATTTATTTTGTTTTAGCTGGGCTGTTTTGTGCATTTGGATCAAGTGTCCGAATTTTCGTCGTTACAATCTGTGCTCGAATTAGGACGCTGCATAAGATCCCTAAAAGCTGCGTGAAAAAAACGTACTGACTGAAATGTATTCACTGAGCAGTTAGGAATATCACCAACAGAATCAAGAAGGTGAAAATTGCAAAATCATGTTCAAATAGAAAATTATTCCCTGGACGTATTGCTCTTAACTGTATCGCTGCAACGTCTTACTAAGCCACTGCACATAAACAAAGAATGAGCTGGTAGATTATGATCCACCCAAACAGGAATAGTGTGTCATTTGAGGAGCTCAGCCAACAATCTGAAGATCGAGGACGAAGGGCCACCCTATTCTTCATATTAACGCAGATCCATGTTTGCTGTAATCTGGATGTTGAAATTAGGCCTACAACAAAAGGAACAAAACGGACATCCCACAAATACTCTTTACAATCATTCTCTCGTCACTTTTTTATCCATCCTAGCCCACGGCAAGAAAAACTCCCATTTGCCATGAAATTGTTCATCCCCAGGATCTAGGACATAGCGACTGGCCACGGCTTCCGTCTACTCACACACTCTCTGCTCCACAGTGTTTATCCACTCGGCTTTAGTGTTAAGTTAACCTTTTTCTGCCATATTGTACGGATTCACCGACACAACCAGTTCAACTAGAGAAAAATCAACCTCGTGTAATTCCACTCAGCCATAGACCAGTCCAGACCAGTCCAGCGTTACTACCAACAATCACTAGCCACAACTGCTCCTCAATTAGAAAGTTACGGAAGAGTAATAATGGTCCACAGGGAATTGTTAGAGACAAGCGAAAATTGTCTATTATTCCTTTCACCATTCTTCCTTGCTCCAATCACTATAAGAGTGATCCTGGACAAAAAACTGACGACTTAACAAAGACGAACTAGCTAGTACCAAAAGCCCACTTTCTACACGAATGGACAAATATTTATTGATCCGAGACTGCAAATCCATTCACAGTTACTGGGGTACATTTTTGACAGGTCTACGAATTTATAATGCCTACTCTAGGACGGATCCTTCATAGATAATGAAATCAGGACAAGGCTTTAAATACTAAATTGTAAAACATTTTACATAACATAGGAGACAAGCAGCTGGCCTATCCTTTTAAAGCTTAGAGATTTCAATTGGACAATTAGAAGACTCATCTGATCTGAAAAATGTGATGTATTTGCGCCATACATCTCGAACAATCTGGTCACACATATACTTGTCAAGGAATTTTATATGAAAATAATAACAGTCAACTAAATAAAAGTCCAAGTAAAAAAATAACAAAGGGGAGAGAAACACTTTACATCGTACAGAAAGAATAGGAAATAATAAAAAGTTGTCGTGTTATCCTAGGCAATGGAATGACTTGAGGAGTACCAGGGTAAATTCGAAGTTTTTCAGTAGGAGGGTGTAAAGAATGCGTCACCTACATCAAAATAAGGGACTAAACAACCAGCCTCTAGGCATAATTTCTGTTCTCAAGGCAGGTTGTTGGTCAATTTCACCACTTGTCTATGATTACAACACCAGCCTCCCTCTAGAGTTGAATTCGGTAGGATTGTTCGCTCACACAATTTCTCAACATACTAGTCATTTTAACGCTTAGTAGAAACGATAAATCCAGTGAAGGGCTACCGCTGTTCGTTTGCTGATAGACAGTAATTTACGAACATCAGATACTAGACCATGTTTCCTTAACATGTAAAGGTTATCCACAACTGTTACTCATTTTCATGGTATGGTGTCCTTTATCTTAGTAGCACATATTTTATTCCCACTAAAAGTATAGCAGACAGCCTGTCGTAACCGTCTTCTTCATCGGAGTCAGAGTTTGTTGGAAAATTTATTATTTGAATCAAATTCCGAATCGAACGATTGGCTTCATCAACTTGGAATCTAAAATTCGCATGCTATTTATATACTTTATTTCCCAGAAACTGGTATAGATAATCCCCAGATATCTGAGTCCTTGATTGCTCCATCCGTTGCCTGACTGATGCAAGTATGGCATTTGACTTAAGAACATTACGGGCTCTGCCAAACTGAGTTGTGGTAAGGTTACCTACTCTCCCGTTACTCTCATTGATTAAAGTTAAGATGGGATGAAAGCTGAATTTTCCGAAAAGCCTTCTGTGCTCCCCAGTAAGGCTAAAGAGGCAAGCGTAGCTGTAGTGGTGGTAAAGCGGATAGCTAGAACCAAAGTGAAGGTAAGCATCACTACCAAGGATATTATAGATATATTATTTTATCTACAAAGTAAAAGTAGTTTAAGTGGGTGCCATAATGTTCTAACAGTTACTGTCTACTACAACTACAAGCATTTGTCTATTTCCGGTAATCACCAATTTTAATTGGCATGTAGGATACATTCTAGTTCAATGAAACAAGAAATTTACTTAGTGATGAACATTAATCCGTTTTATTGTCATCAACCATCATTGGGGAGGATCAATGAAAAACAGAACAAGTAACCTCATATGCCAGAGAGATCAATAGAATGTCAGAAGCAAATAGCGTTCATGTCGTATTTTGATGAGGGTGGCCAACAAAAAAGATAGTAATAATATGCCTCTGCAGGGGCAGGTACAGGCATGATCTAAAAGTTACAACATTTATTCAATACTACCACTAAATATTCCTAGTGTTTCTGGGAGGTTATCACTGGTAAAGAAACTGCTCCAGTCAGAGTGCTTTATTAAAAATCAAAAGTTTTCCCAGTCAGCGTTTGCATAGTCTCTATATTGGAAACGCGCATTTACTACTAATAATAATTTATTCTCAAATAACAGTTTGTTACATGAGGCATGCCAGTTTTTACAAGAAAGATCAAATTTTTACAGAAATTACAATTTTCACTGTAGTAGATTACTCAGCTGGGTTGATATTTTATAAGATATGTATGTAGACGGTTTCCGTAAGGAACATATTGTCAATATCACAATTGGCGCGCTTTATGAAGGTGGCGTTGCAACATACAGCTGATGGTCAGTCTTCAGTAATAAGGATAGTAGGTTGATGAACCTGTGTAAATCCCGACAGATTGCCTTACAGTGAAGGTCCAACCTCTCCTTAAAAATGTTCACTCATGGGGCTGAAAGCACTTGTTCGGGTAATGCGTTCCAGTCATTGACCACTCGATGAGAAAAACGGGACCCCACCTTTAGTTTATTAGATCGCGGTTTGTGAACCTTCTTGCTATGACCTCGGAGATTATTAGCGCTGGAGGGAGCAAAAAAATGAGACACGTTAACACCCAAATCATGATTAAAGATACGAAATGCCAGTATAAGGTCACTTCGTGTCTTACGATAAGACAAGGGGAAAAGGTTTAGACGTTTCATACGCTAATCGTAAGGGAGTTTAGAAAGACCCTTCACTAATTTTGTCCCCACACGCTGGATACGCTCAAGTGATCTAGTATCCTTTGTCAAACATAGACTACCTGCTTGGATACAGTACTTTAAGTATGGCCTTACATAGGTGGGATATAGAATTCGAAACATCTCTTCGTCAAAGCATTTAAATGCTCGCCGAAGTAACCATAGCGCACGATAACCTTTGGAAGCAGTCGCGTTGCAGTGCGTAGTAGTTTTCAAGTTGTGACTTGTAGTTACTCCCAAGTCTTTATGTTCTTGAACGCGTGAAAGAGATGCACCATTAATGGTATAATGGTATCTATTACCGTGCCCGATATGCATGAGCACGCTCTTCCTGGAATTAACTTTCAAGCCACAATCACGAGCCCGTCTAACCAATTCGCCCAAATCAGCTTGGAAATGACAACGATCAGACTCACTTCTTATTGTTCTCTAGATTTTAATATCATCCGCGTGAATAGAACCATGCAAAGTTGGGGGCTTTTAGAAGCTTCAACCTTATATTCCTCCGGAATATCTGAGGCTTCAATAACGGTGCAGGACGAAGTCACCTGTTCCATATCTGTTTTCGGTGGCGTATCTCAAAAAGGGTGTAAGAAAAAAGCAGAGCACGCAATATTCATGGGGGGATAGTTAAGTTATAACCACTAAGTCTATTTCGCTGTTATTAAAGTACATACTAATCAGGAGTATTCTAATATGTTAAAGAAAATAAGTGTAAACAAGGTATGAGTGGATAAGGAACTGTATGAATGAAGGTAGTTCAGAAAGAAGCTGAAAGTATGGAATTATATGCAAGAATAAAATATGGTTTCGAAAACAGTATTTTGATACAAATGGCTATCTCCCTTCCTTTTTGAAGCCATTTGAAACCTTTTTTGTTTTTAGATTTTATAGGGTATGGAGTAGGCTTCTTTTTTAGCGAATTATCTAGTTTGCTTGTAATATAATTACTAGGTAGGAAGTGGAACCAATTCAACATTTTAAACACGATTTAAAGAGGTATTTTGCAGAAATAAATTCGCACCAATACCGTTGGTTCTTGACATCCCACTTGACATAAGGAGCCGTAATTCAACGTGTTCTGCCCTACAGACACGGGTGGATTGAAGTTGTCTCCCCACCATCATGTTTGATAGTCAGGAACGCCAAACCCTCCTTTTATGATGCTAGGCTCTCTTACGTTTGTGATCAGTATGAATATTGCTTTAATCAAGGCCCATAGTTGGGATACATTGTCTCTACTAGTTCCATGTTACAAGCAAATCAGTTGGCTAAAGCATTTGCATTATGGGTTAGACATCTATTTGTTACATCATACTGCTATGAAGACAACTAATGATATCAGCTATAAGAGACAGGTCAGATTATGTTTGGTTAAGAGATGATAAGGACTAATAGCAAACCAGAGGATATGAAAGAGTAAAAGATTGTATGATTTTCAGGGTCAGAAAAATAAAACATTGAGAAACTCACAAGAATTTAGGACATTTGAGCTTCTTTTTATCGGCCTCAGTTGATGAGCGTCCATAAGATTAGTGAGTTATCTGTCTACTTGTGATAGGAAAAATAAAAAGACATGACCCTTAGGAAGAATAATGTGGTTTTAACCATTTAATGTCTTCAATCTGTTACACTTGGCAAGAACCGAAAGGGTGCATAGGATTATTTTATGATCGCTGTTGTGAAACCTTTCGCCAACCACCAATGATATTGGTGTGATATTGTGAAAGAATACCAAGTCAAGAATGTCGTTATTTCGTGTAGGTAAGTGTACATGTTGCTGCCAACCGTGTATGTCAAAGGACCTAAGTAGGCCTTCATAACATAATGGACCAGAATGTGTCTTCCAGTTGATGGTTGGAAGGTTGAAATCACCACAAACAATTTTTTAGGCAAAGTCAAGCGAGGCAGCGTTAGCAAATGACTTACTTATAATAGTGTCAGTTGGACTCGAAGTGTTAGGAGCTCGACATATACATCCGACTAGTATTTTACGCTCATGTGTGTGTACAGTAAGCCATATAGAATCTGGGTGTTTGCTGAGGATATGGTCGCTATAGGTTTCCGCCCTCATATTCCTTGATGCATGTACAAGGCAACCAACAATTTTCTTGGTGATTCGGTTACAGCGGAAGAGCTCGTAGGTGTCTATTTGGAGGTATGAGTCTGTGATATCGGAGGACAACCAGCTTTCCGTTATCAAAACAGGTGAATGGGTGTTTAAAAGCAACAGGGTGAGTAGGTGAGTCATCCTATTTTGTACGGATCGAGCATTGATTAGCATAAGTGTCAGGTACTGTGAGTGTTTGTCCAGTAGAAGGGTGTGATGTAAGTCCAGTGGATTGTCTGTTTTGCCATGAGAAGTGGGAACACTGGCTCCAAATTCATGTTCATTTGGTTTATTACCAATATGGTTAATGGGAGAAAGTTGGGAGTTAATTTGGCGAAAAAAGTATGTTTAAGAGTGACGGGTAACATCGAATGAGTTGAGTGGATAGGTAGTGTGTTCGGGGAGTGATTAGGAGGTCCCATCAAGGAGCTCTTAAGACTTTAGCAGTATCTAGAATCAATGGGTGGGTGCCCAAGTAGGCCAACGTCATAGTTTCCCTATGTGTGGTGGGCAGTTCTAGTCCTATTATAGGCAGTTTGGGAGTGTACGTTTCTGAGACGTATTGGGGGATTGCCTGACATTGTTGCCAAGAGAGGTGTTCCTGTTTGTGTGGTGTACTGGTTCTTGGGCTTTGCAAGGATCACACTATATGGCTTACTGATATCACGTGTACGTGTGGTTTTTATCGGTTGTAGCCTCACGTTAGTGTGAGTGGGTACTGCCACTCCACTGTGTTGTAGGGCATTCTATTGCTGTGAAAAGGTGCATGTTGTGTGTTAAGGGTGCTGGAGTACTTGTGAGTTTCTCCAGAGAATTTAGTAATATTTCGTATTGCGGTGTCTGAGCGGTTGTAGCTATTAGAGCAACCCCTGGGAGAATTATGTTTTGGCTTTTTATCGGAGCCTCAAGGGCAGTGCCTGGGCACATTTAAGGCATAGGTGGATGGGCATTTTGGGCTACATGAGTGTTTAGGCTTAGGTCGAATGGTTGCAGGTTTTTGATGTTCAGTCCTTACTTAGGACTAGTGGCAGTATGCGATGTGCTCCCATTTTTTTTGGGAGGGGTAGGGTATGGTGTTTTAGGAATTGTGCAATGGTTAACGTTGTAACTGCCGCTACCACGTAGGCCGGGTTGATTGTTTTGCACTTTATCGAAGATTCGACACTGGATAGCAGTCCTGTAGATGGCGTGGAGTCGCAATTGACTATGATCACCACTACAAAAAGATTACGTGCCAAATATCGAGTTGGATCCCTCCGTAAGCCAAAAACCATAAGGCTGTTGATGGTTGCAATAAGATATATTTGTAGGCGATCTCGTGGTATCGAAGGAATACCGAGACATGCCAAAGTTTACAATCGTGACTACCGGAAGTACTGGAGTTCGTGCAAGGTCACAGACAACGGAAGAAATTGTGTCTTTGGTACACTCAAACAAACAAGCACGGTAAAACAGTCACTGGTACAATTGGTTACAATAATAAATGTTCCCATTATGCCAATTGCGTACTCATCATAAAAGTAGGTCACTACAGTCGATCATACTCTTTTTAAACATTGGAATACGCCTCAGTAATGGCTGGCTATGAAAGAGGTGATTGACTTCTGTGCTACTATTAAACCGAAATATGATGGGACAAGAGGCTTTAGTACGTGCTTTACGTAATCTTCTTGTTGCACATCAAGATCGCGACAATCCACATTCTCGTAGTAGAGTATTTTTAGCAAACTTTACGTTCGCACTGTCAGGTATATTATACACAGTGACATTGTGTATACACTGTAGTCTCTTCAATACTTCAGATGATATATGGTCAATAAATTTTTAAATATTTTTTATAATTTCGAGATCAGGATTTTCTGGAACACCTATTAAATACTTGTACGGTAATAAGTCTTGAATAGTATGGGTGAGGCTAAGTTCTAGTTGACTGCTTTTAGAGCTACCACTGGTGAGATTATTGGAATGTATATCAACATTGTTATGGTCTATATGGTTGCTTACAGACTTGTAGCAAGTATCCACCGGGTGGTCGATGAGGTCATGAATCTTCATCAACTGAGATGGTTGGGCCACGTGTTACGTATGTCTGAACACCGATTACCACGACCCACAATGCTGACTAGTATAGGTGCAGACTACATGGTTGGGGTCCGCGTGACTATCGTAACCAATGGTTGGAGATTCTGGATGACATGACTCAGAATCGGCCACAATGGCGCAGGTGTATTCACTCTTTATCTTCCCTTAAAACTTGAGATTAAAATTGCTTCATATCTTTCTTTCTTCCTATACTATATCCTTATATACAACCTATCGACGGGACTAAATTTTATGGACGAGCCAATTAGAAGCTTTCGTGAGTCTTCAAGGTCACGGAGCTAAGTTCGGTACCTGATGCTTACGTATGATCGGCTTACAGCGGATTTTAAAGAAGACTTGATAATTCAGCATCTACAAGAGGAGTGATCATTAAGAAGTTCGTATACTTGTGACTGCGGTACTCAAATGACTTTTTCGCTCGATCACGATTAAGGTTAAGACCCTAACTTTAAACCTTAACCCTAAACCATACCAACATTTAAGATTCGTTCAAAGGTCGTCCATAAAGTTTAGTCTCGCCAACCTATCTTTTACATACCACCACCACTAAATTAACTACTTCTATGAATCCGGTGTTCATCTTGTTGTGCTAATGAGGTATGGCAACTTGGACCGATGCATAAATGTGCCTGGTCCTACGTTGTAGCTGACTGACTGACAAGTCAGACGCAAGGTAGTGACATGTCATTTCAAGGTACATGTTGCACGTCAAGTGTAGCTGTAGGAAGATCAGAGTATGATGCAAACTGATCAGTGTGTTTATAAAGCTTCACATTATTCTCTTTAGTGACGGATTTAGATCTTTTTCACGTGTTATCGGCATCACGAGAGGTTATATGTTTTTTAGGTGGCCTGGACATTATTGGAATTAATGTAAATATAAGGTTTGTATTAAGAGAACAGCGACTGTTATAACTTAACTTATTAGATGTGTAAAGTCCTATGGTAGGATCAGATCCAATATTTGTTAAGGGCTAACATCCTAACGTTAATGAACAAAAAGAGGTGGACAGTGTGAAAAATAACGAACTTAGTGTACGACGTTGAGTCACAAGATGAGGTGTCAAATTAGTAGAACCCTATCAGAAATGAAGTATTTTTCTGTAATAAATTTCGCTAAATTAAAACGGAAAACTAATAGTTAGACAAAACATAACCACGTGAAAAAAGTTACAACCTTCAGAAGCAGCGCCAGTAGATGGTGGGTAGACAACAGCAATCTACTCATGTTTGTAGGGCGGACATTCTGTGAAATTACGGCTCCTTATGGTTTGGCGGGGTGTAACCAGCCAATGGTATTGATGCCACTTCATTGTGCGAAATATCTCTTCGACTCATGTTTGTGAAGTTGATATGGTCTCACTTCCTATCAAGAAATTCTAGTACAAGCAAAACTGTACATTCACGCTGGAATGAAGTCCACTCATGACTTTACAAAATCCATAGTAACAAAAATGAGCTGAGATAGCTTTGATGAAAAGAAATCAAAAGAGTGGGGAGTAAGCTATTCGTGTATCCTTCATACTATATTTTAAAACTACACATAATCCTAAATTTTCAGCTTATTTTTGAATCACCTTCATCTATACTGTTCTTTGTTCATTCGTTACCGTATTTACGCTTGTTTTCTTTGACCTAATAGAATTCCCTTGCTTAAAAACTATCTTAATAAACGAGAACACTACTGAGTAGTCATACCCTAATTATTCCACCACAAATGGCTCATCTTCAGTAGCCATGAACGTTGTTTGCTCTGCTTTTCGTCCTTTCTTTTTTACCCTCCTTTTCAGCTCCATCGAGATGTGCCGCCGCAAACACATACAAAGTGAGTGACTTCGTCCTTCATCATGATTAATGCCCCAGATGTTCCAAAAGGACATAAGGTTGTGGTTTGTAGAGGCCCTTAATTTTACGTGGGTTTGTTACCGACTATCAGTTGCCCGTCGCAACGCAACCGTCATAAAGCGCACCAACTCATATTGCAAATACGAGTTTTACTGATGTTATTTACATTCATGTGTGAAAAATGGTATACCCCTAGTTCTATGACCAAGGTACCTTATAAAATAAGAACCTGATTAACTCACCACAGCGAATCATGTATCGTGTGTAACAATCTGATCTTGCCTGTAAACTGGAATGTCTCACGTAACACAATGTTATTCAAAAATAAACTATTATTATATTAAGAAAGCTTTAGATAAGGTATCCTACAACAACATGGTCAATTTACTTCATTCCATCGGGATTAATAAATTATTGTACGGTTTAAATCTTTCATGAGCAGATACCAAAGGACTAAAATTAGCTCAACAACACCTTAATTTTGACCTATAACTAATGGTGTTGTCCAGGGTAGTGCTTCAGTAGGGGTGATAGCTACCTCTTCCCTGATGATTTAAAAGTCACTTATAAAACTAATATTTAATATTGTGGAACGTGCAAATTATGACATAAACAATCCAGCAGGAACTCACCAACCTAGATTGCTGGTGTAAGCATTACAGCTTAGGATCCAATGATAAATGCGGGTGGCTGTGAATTGGAGAAATGTCTGTTAAAATGAAACTCACACTTAACAATACGTGTTGCTCAAACTTGTATCAGCAACTGGATTTGAGCTGTATTGCCCACATAGTCCGAATGCTTTGAGCATATCTCCACCAAAGCATCTGAAATGTGAAAACTGCAAAGTTCAATTCGTCTATAAACATTGCCCACGAGATATGTGCAAGCTCTGTCGTTGAATACTGTTAATTTTTATTTTCAAGCGTGTGCATATCTGATATATCGAGGCTGAAATGAATACAATGCTATTTCATTCGCGAAATGATTAACACGGATTTACCCTCTTGCTGTCCCTTTTGATGACATATCCTAGGACTTGAACCATTTTGGAAAATGAGGTTTAGGTCTAATTTGACTCTTCACTTCAAAATCCAGTACAAACTTACCCACTTCTCTTGTAATTGTATCTTTACCCATGACCCACATATATACGACGTAAGACCAAAGTTGAAGAATACAAAGCAAAACTCTGAACAACCTTTTCTTCACCAAATGCTCACTGGTATGGAACAGTATTCTCTTCGCAATGTGTGGATGGATTGCCTATGTTTACAGAACTCCTTGATAAAGCTTTCACTTGCATTGATGTCCTGGCACGCGAGAACACATCAGCACCCTGTTTAGTTATCATAGGCCCTCTACATATTTAAATCGTATCAGACTCTCTTTCGTTTCCATTTTCCCTCTTTGAAGCTTTGTTTATGTGCTTCTTCTTAGCTACACGACCTCCCTAATTTTTGCTTGAGGTGAGTATATAACTCACTGGTCCTTTTGATACTGCTGAACTACGGTCGGCCACAATGAACTTTCACTACTATCTCAAACGGCCATAGCGTGAACCTGACAGTTTGCTGCACGACTAGTAGTGGTTTTGCATCTGTACAGCCTATAAACTAACATCCGGTTCGCATCACACGAAACACCATCAACGTTAATCTAAACGGGTTCCCTCTATTCCATTTTTCATCAGTTTACTGTTTTGCATGCATTTTATTGACTTACTATTAATTTATTTTTACTTCGCATTGCTTTACTTATAGATGTTATGATGCTTCACTTTTCCACCTACTTCGGTAAACACTTATCTGTCGTTAGAACTTCCTAAATACACAACCTTTTTTCGTAAATTCATAATTTATACTATAGTCATTTTA
The DNA here is from genome assembly GCF_000237925.1 of Schistosoma mansoni. Classification (NCBI taxonomy): domain Eukaryota; kingdom Metazoa; phylum Platyhelminthes; class Trematoda; order Strigeidida; family Schistosomatidae; genus Schistosoma; species Schistosoma mansoni. Next base: position 4,842,941 of record NC_031499.1, on the reverse strand, counting down.
GGCATTACATCGATACCTTACCCACAGTCCATAATTTGTCAACGTCTGACAAGCTTTAATGTGGCACTTATAGAAATAGTCTTTTTCAACAGCATTTGGAACACATAGCATCGTGTATGACATGATATTTTATCTAAAAGTAGACTAGAAAGAGCATAACATCACAAAGGGAAGAAGGGTGCATTTACTGACCTGAAAGCACTGGTGGTGAGGGCGATGACTTCAATCCACCCATAATTGTGCGGCAGAACACTATGTTTGTTTGAGACCCCTTTTAATTGAAGACTAGATAGTCAATAAATAATACTGTGATTGTTATCCCACGTTCAGTACTCAGACTCATGCTTACAATTTTGTGCTGGATTCTCTATTCTGTCAAGATAATCTAAAGCATACCGACTCGGGTGCTCGTGTTGTGATCTAGCGTCTGTCACTTGGTGAAAAAAATAAACAGGAAAAATATTTGGTGAAAAATAAAGTTATTAGTGCTCCTGTTATATCCTAGGGAATATTAAATTACGAGCACATTCTGAGAACTATCAACGGACAAATATTTTATATATATTTATTATATAACTGTTACGTAACTAGATTATGTTTATCTATATTCCTCTTATTATAAGCCTTATTTAGACCTATAGGCTATTATGATGCGCTTTACTGTTCATGAGTTATGTCCACTATATTAATTACCATCTCCTGCGTTCATAGCCACTTTTTGGCCTGCTCTTGTACAATTTTACTCCCTATTTTATGGTGTGATGTGGTCTGTTTGACTTGCATATGAACCATGTATGTTTGAAATAAATGATTCGTATAGTGGGAGCTAGTATTCGTGTTGTGAACCGAACTGGCAAGGCTAGGAGGGAAAAGGACCAATAGGAACGCTAGACTGCTCATACTTATCGATACGTCATTGATTTGGCACAGTGCTAGAGTTGTATAAATGGTACTCTGATTGGAGGATAAATCACATGATAATTAGCCAGGTCAAAAGTCACGGCAGTTTCGAAACACCATACTCTATTTTGATAAACAGTCTTCCCGCTTCTAGATTCAACTTTCTCCCATTATTCGAACTCAATCCGCCTTTTGACACGTCCTTACATATCGTTCTTTATTGTTGTGTTCTTTTATCCAAGGATTATCCGGCCACAATTCAGGCTATTAATAGCAGGTACTATGGTCTTCATCGGTGGGACTTTAATTTATGCACAACACTTAAACGACGCTAAAATGATCTTTAGAATATTTACCTACCTATTGGGGTTTAAAGAGGGCTATGAAGTAATGTAAGAAATAAGAATCAGGACTTTAAGTCCAAACAGTTGGTCAGAAAAGTATAGTCACACTGTTTTTCCACTGATTTACTCCACTTTCGTCTGTTTCATCAGAACCTTTTCGGTATATAGCCCTACATCTACTTAAGCCTGGAGTAAGAACCTGACTTTGCGTTCGCCAAGGCCATAACTTATACTGAGCGCTTTTCAGTCGTTACTGTATAACTGTCATAAACTTGCTGTCGTACAGTGTTGATCATACCTGTGAAAACGGTATGCAACTCCTTCGTGACGAATATATTGTTATTGCTGTTACTGCTCAGTAGAAAATGGGAATGAGGAAAATAAGACTACTTTTTCCGTCGAAAGATACAGATATTGTTTTGACGAAAAAACTTAGACTCCCGGAATTTCATAGTAATAGCAAGAATAACATTTCATTCTCTAACAAAACCATGTTGTACGAGACATGTCAGCCCATAGAGAAGGACAAAAGTTTACAAAGTCTGCAGGGTTTATTGTCATACATTGTTCAGGTAAGGCAACCGGTGATGGAAATGGGGGGATAAACTGGGAAACATAAGAGTATAAATAATAAACGGGATACATACATTAAGACATTAAATAGGAAAGATTGGTTCAGAGGGGGGTTCTCTTTTCTGCGAGTTCATTTTCAAAGCTGTAAAACCGCAGATGTATATACTTATTTTTCAGGATGACAATAATTACAATAATAATGATAATAAACTTCTGTTAGACATAGTGACAGTGAGGTTGAATAAACAAGGGTATTAAAATTTTTTCTTTTTAAATAGGGAAACCAATAGCCATTTGATTATCAGTTGTCTAAATACCCATCAAAAGATGGATAGTGAAATTATCATTCGGAAGGGATGGCTCAGCATGATAAGATGCAATGTTGAAATCCAGATTAAATGTGATCAGAAGGATATTGCGGTACGTTTGAAGTTCGCGTTACGATCACACGGTATTTATTACAAAGTGCTTATATGTCGTTAAACCCTAGTTTATAAATCAATAATAACATTCAGTTAACCCTTGAAAAAAATGGTTCGACTGACACAAAAACGAGCTCGAAAAAGTCCTATTTCTCCAGATATTAACAACTCTGGTCTTACCTATACCCCATGCTCTGCAACTCCTGTTGCACCAGATAATAGTGGGAGTGGACTTGTTCCACACATGTTGCTGGATGACTCTATGTCTAACTTAATAATGAGTTCTAACTCACGAACAGATGGTATCGATCTTATTAAGAGCGAATTAGCCTCTGTCTATATGCAATTAAGTGATATGCGTTCTAAAGTGGAGTCACTTGCGGGCTCTTCATTAAAGCATGATGATCTTAAACTAGAACTAAAGACACTGTCACCCCTTCGACTGCTGTTGTCAAAGGATATAGTTACTTCTGAACTCGAAGACAGGATCAAAGTAGAATCCGTTATTGACTTGATAACTAGCGAAGTCACTAAGCGAATAATCTCGCGAAATAATGTGATTATTTTTAATATACCGGACAAAGTTGCTATTAAAACTGTAAGAAACTCGATACTAAAGGCAGCTAATCTCTAGGACAATCCATGCTAATGTATCCGACTTAACAAAAAGCATCAAAAATACTCGTGCCCTATCCTGTTTAGATTCGACTCCCATTTATTAGCAGAACAGTTGAAAGATTCTGAACAGCTAGTCTGCACGCTTACGAAGTTTAAAAACGCTCGTATAGTCTCAGACAAAACCACCAATCAAAGACTAACACAAAAGCGTACCATGAACGAAAATAACATTGTTGAGGTCACAACAAATGTGATCGCGCCAGCAGCTGAACCCACTGGTGCAGCTAATCTATCTCATGTTAGTCAGTGTGCTGATATACCAATGCAGTGTGCTAGTTTGCCTCTCATACCCATAGTGGCCCTAGATAACCAGGACATATCTGATGGAGACACTAATGTCATTCTTTCCAGTGTAATATCTGAGGCCAATGATCAAACACCTGATTCTATTGTGAAGGCTCATAAAAACACTGCTAAACCTAAAAAGAATATACCAATTAAGAAGAAAGTAAATGCAAAACCTTCTGGTTCTAGACCGAATACCAAAAATATTTCAACGGCCTTACCAAACAAAAGTATAATTTCTGAAAGCATGCTTAACCCTACTCATCATAAGGGAGGTTATAAGGACACATTTCATTCAAACGTTACACGAGACGGCCACTACAACCATCATATAAGCAGGCCTACTATTAGACAGACGGCAATGAACCAACGTGCCGCATGGTTTCCCCCAAATGTTATAAATAATAAACCTGCAAGATGTAACTCTTATCATCACTCTTGCAGTGGGGAAGATGGAATACTAGGTTATGCACCATCAACGCAACCCCAACATGCAGGCATCTGTCTTAATTGTCCACCAAAACAAGTACAACCTTACCAAAATAAGGATTTTTTTCGGCCTTCAGAGATCCCTTATTCCATTAGCACTACAATTCGCTCATGCTATAGCCCATGCGATCCGGCAAACACATTAAACCATAGTCCAGGCATACCTAGAACTCATTCCATCGATAAGGATGCTCTCGGTTTTTTTACACTACACACTCCCTTTCTAAACTTATTACTTATTAACGCACGTTCACTTCTGAACAAAATTTCAGCCTTGAGAACCTTAGCCTTTCTAGCCAAGCCTTCCTTTATACTTATCACTGAAACGTGGTAATATCCAGCAGTGGCCGATTCCGAATTAAATATCCAAAACTATCGACTCTATCACTGTGACAGAGAAACTAAGCGAGGAGGCGGTTGTCTTACATTTGCTTTGGATACCTTAACAACTAATAAAGTTGAAGATAGTATCTTGAATAGTTTACCAGAATCGATCTGGATATCAATCAACACCCTGAATCATAGTCTACTTCTAAGTTGTATATATAGAGCCCCTGATAGTACTGATAATTTGAATGATCTTATTACCAATGCATTTATACACTCATCTGCTCTAAACTTCAGTGCTAAGTTTATCACTGGCGATTTCAATTATCCTGGGATTAACTGGAGTACCGGTAGTTGTCAGTCTAGCAATGATGAATTTCTATCAATCCTTAATCTGTACTGCTGGTCACAGTGGGTTCGTACCCCAACAAGGGGTGATAATACACTTCATCTAATATTTAGTAGAGATGTCATTCCCCTATCTGTACAAGTTTGAAAGCAGTGATCATAGGATAGTAGCTTGTGCTCTCCCCATCCATCCCTCCTACAACCGACCAATTCAAAGAACCTGCAATTATAGAGACTATAAGCATGCAGACTGGGACCTCTTGCGCTCACTGATCAAACTCTCAGACTGGGATGAATTCTTCTCATGTAATAGTCTGACAGATGCCATCAACATATTCTATTTGATTGTTAACTCTTGTCTAGACTCCTGTGCACCAATTAAGACTTACAGGATTAGTAAACATTACGAATTATATATACCAGCTAAATATCGTAATAAACTAAGACGCCTAAAGAAACGTTATTTTAAATCTAACGACTTCACGGCAGTCACACAAATAACAATAATTTTTAACCAAATAAAAGAGAAACATAGGTTAAAAGCCATTAATGAAGAGCTATTAGCACTAAGTACTAGCTCAAAAGTGCAAAACCTAATCCACATTTACAATAAACGTGCTAAATCAACTCAAAATGTTGATATACCATGCATCCTGTATAATAATAGTTTTATATATGATCCAAAAACTATAGCAGACCTTTTCTGTGGTAATTTTGCAAATGGCAAAGGATCCATAAATGGCTCTGTTTCTAGAGTTATATGCATGACCGGTAACTCAATTAAAT
>NC_031499.1:4780687-4837589 GCF_000237925.1 Schistosoma mansoni | reverse complement strand
GGTATGGATGCATGACCGAAAGCCTTCAGTTAAACAAGTCCACTTAAACAACATGGTCAGCATCCAATGTCGAACACTTAATGAGCTACTGATTTTGGGGAATTATTTACAGCTACAGATTATCGGAACTTTAAGTGTTTAACCTCTTACTTGCTATCATTGTTTTGTTGTTCCGTGCTCTTTGCTTTAATCTTACTTTCTCTAGTTGTAGATAATTATCAATAACTCGCTTTGGCACTAGAAATAACCTTACAGAACATCAGGCTTTCCACTTAATAAAAAATGACAAGTTCCCTGGTGTTGCATTGGCCTGCCATATATAAACTATTTATCAATTACTAAACCAGCAAACGTAAAACTTTCTTATATTTCATGTTTGCTCTCTACATTAAATGTTGATTTTTATAACAATCTGATCATGCCTGTAAACTGGTGTGAATTCTGCAAATATTATTTTCAGAATATATATATATTATTATTATTATCACAGAAGCAGTAACAAACCAGTTGAGAGAAGGTCTAGGGAGAAGATGGAAGGGGGAGCAGATGGCTATAAAGGAAGAAGAATATGGAGAAGGAAAAAATGAGACATTCAGACCACGGAAGAAGAAGAGGTTGTGTCAGTGAAACTGTAATATTAAATTTGAAAATTGGCGATTTGTGGAGTCTGCGTTGAATATTATTTAGTAAACCCGTGGTTTTACAGAAATTTTGAGCATAACACACAAGATGGTACCTTCCAGAGCCAGTTAAAGGGAAATCAACTCAAAGTTACGTTAGAAGGTTCTAGGTTTTTAAAGGAAGATGAAGTTGATGTTTCTTTAGAGCACTTGGAATGTCCAACTCTGGATTTCGGGCTTGAACGGCTGTCAAGGGAGATGGAGTGTTGAACCATTTATCCTATTAGATTGTGTAACGTTTGATTTTCAAGCGCCAGTATCACCATATTGTAACCGTTTGTGGTTGTGTCGTATGGGACCTGTAGTTGTAATCGACATCGTGCTGGTATTGCTGTACCAGTGAACAAAATTCTTGTAATTATTGAATAAACAGTTTGGTGTGCGATTGTTCGATCACCAGTTCTGGCTTGACATTTGAGGATAATTAATTACACTGTATTTCATTCTCTGTAAGGACATTGATATTCATACAGCGTCTAAGGTTGATAACCCGAACCGGAATAAGTGTTAGAAAACACGAATCTTATTCACTTTGGGATCGTTAACTAAAGTGGATGGAGTTAGTTATAATAGTGGCCTGGCTTAGAAAAACGCTTATTCGTTTATGATAACATTATTGCTTTCTGGGGGAGAAGGGAGATGTCCGCGGAAATATAATCTGAAATAATTTGAATTTCGGAGTTGTGGTTTCTGAACTAAAAATTGCAATCAACTAAATGGGAAATAGTCCCGAGGTTGATTCAAAGCCATTTAAATCCACCATCTTCTATCCATCACAGTAATGTGTGGGAAAAAATGCTTCACCCTATACGTCCACTGTCGTTGCTGATTACCAGAAAACGAATTTTGCTTGACGAAGCTTAAGAACAGCTCATAAATTTAGAAAAGTTTGGAGGCCATTTTCAGTTCTCTTCATTGTACACATTGCGGTGTTGTATTAGATACCGGTTCCTTGTACATACATGTGGGACCAGGTCTATGAAGTTCATCAGGTGAAACGGTTGAAGAAAAACAGTTAAATAACAAAGTGTACTCTGAAAAGTGCTATAACGTAGAATAAGATTTATACGTAGTGTATAAAATGGTGCATGATCAAATGTAAAGGACACAAATTAAGTATGTACAAGTAATGCATAGAAAGTGTATTCACTTTTGACTGTTCATTTTAATATTCATGTGAAAAAATTATAAATTTACAGGTGGCCAATTGCAATTGGTTATGTCATATGCGATTTCGGTAAAGAATGCATGTGACTCCGTCCTACATGATAATGAGATATCATGTCAGCATACGTGTCACGCACATAAACCCAAACTAGCAAAATATGCTAGTGAGAGTGGGAGATACACAAATTAGAAAAGTGTGGTACCTTCTTTACAATAAGCTATTAGGGAACTTACACAAAAGTCTTTTGAAACCAGTTATTTTTCTATTGCTTGACCAAACTTTTCATTGAGAAAGAATCATGAAAAATTAACCGTCTACGCTTTTACTTTAAATCTATGCTCGTAAATACCGTTGGGCAGATCAGATTATTTGTATTGCCAAGAATACCTTTCCAAAAGTGGAATATTCTGTACATGTGGATTACCGGTATGGACTTTAATTTAAAATAAGATGACAAAATAGACTAAATCCGGCGTAATTTTGTTGGATCAGTGCTCATTTGTATCCTTATGGTGATAGAACAAACGTTAAGATGGTTTTAGCATAACGTCCTAATTTAAAGGCACAGATCTTTCGACGTTTAATTTATGATAAAAAGAAATATAATCTCTATACCAAATAAGATAGTAACTAAGTGCCTTAATCATAATGTCTGAATCTCAATAGGAGGTTCCTGGTCAACCCAACCATCTCAGGTTCAAAGTTAAGTGCATACTACAGGGAGTAGCTACCGAAGGAACTATTGAATATTCAGACCACTTTAAACATTTATCAAAGGCTTTATGACTGGCACATTTAACACCCCATTCTTCAAAAGTTCGAAACTCCACTTACAATATTTTATTCCAGCAACTACTTCACATTTGATTGAATGTAAACATAAACAGTCTAAGCTTGTTATTAGTTCACTGATAACCTATATATTCAACCTTCTAAACTAGCAAGGTGCGGTCCAGCTCGTTACTTATTGTTTTATAACTCAATCCAATACCGTAAATAAGGATTTGATCGACTTTAGGTTTTACTATTCCACAGAGGCCTGAAACTCCTTACTTGGATCAGTTGTTCCAGACGAATGAAAGAGAAAATTGAGAGAGACGTTTTATTTTAAAGAAGATGGTTTCCGTGAGAATGAACACAATACATTTATCATATTTGAGAGGTCAGAAGTGTTTTAAAACTTCAAATTACATCAATGGTGTTTCGCTTCATAATTCTGCGCTTATTAAATTTCAACGCAAATGACCAAAAGTAGGGATAGTACGAATCTGGGAGAAGACGATACATCTGTCATAACTAAGAAGGTAAGCTGATATTTTCCTAAAACTATCGACTCGGGCATGTGACTGGAAGTTCTTTTGTCATTCATAACTAAACTATGTATATACATGATGTTCATACATATAAATGTCGTGGTCTATAAATTGTTTTAAATTAGAAATTTTATCAGCCCCTCAACGTTTAAGATGACGTAAATAACATCACTCCTTTGAATTAATTGAACGTTAGCTGTAAATCCTTTGATATTTCCCATATGTGGTGGAAAAAATATATACGTTCTACATAAATTTAAATTAAACAAGTTTAGACTAATCTTTAGGGTTCAGTTGCATAGAATAATCGAATATGGGTACGAGATAAGTCGTTCACACTGCTGTTACTATAATGACTGTAGATGTAATATAGTGTATTTATAGTTAAACATATAGCATAGGAGTATATGTGCCTGATAAACAATATGCAAAAAATAGGCTTATTGAGTGTTTATTAGTGTCGTATAGGTATATATTAACTACCCAAAAGTTTTTTCACAAGCGTTTAAATCATGGTCCATGACTGAGAAGAATGACTCAAAGATATTCACTTTTGCGTACACTCAAAACCTTAATACCTGATTATTATTTTTATTTTCAGTCTCTTTGCTTCTTTTTATGCAGTTAGTGCATTTATTTCCAACGAGATATTGATCTATAAGCATGGTTTGTCAGTCTCGTCCATTAATTCTGCCATCAACCACATTACTTCATGCGTTTTGTTCTTTGTTATTTAGCATAACTACCGTTTCAAGGTCGTAGCAGGAAGTTCGTGAATAACTTTTGTTTCTCCGCCTTATTCAATCGAAAAAAGTTTCTTTTACAGTCGTAACTGAAGTGAATCGTCTAAACTCCATCTAAGAATCCCAAACATGAGTTTATGTTTTCATTTCTATTAGCGATTGACATTTATTTCATGTTTTGTATGAGAAGACTTGTAAGTAGCCTAATGCTATGGGTCTATAACACGTTAACTTTCGTTTTTTGGATAGGGTCGTTGGATGCAAGATTTCTGAAGCACAAATGAAAGCGGTTTCTAAAAGACTTTCACCAGGTGTTAAAGGAGTGATTTTACAAAATCTGAATTATGTAGTTGATATTGTTTACAATCTGTGCTGCTGTCATTTTAAACAGACTGTTAAATGCTGTGAAACTGGTTTCTGAGAGGAGAAACTGTCTCACTCACAGCACATTTGTATTATTTGTGTAAACTATTTCGCCGCTAATATTATGAAAGTTATTGCTTTTTTTGGTTTTGACTTTGCTTTATTAAACAATTTTCTGAGATTGTGTCATTTCATGGAGTTTTTAGACATATATTTACATATTTTAAGCTGCTTTCAGATAAAATTGAACCATTTGATCACTTTTTATCATTTTAAACGCTTTAATACAATCTGTGTGGAAAAAGACTTGTTTTCTGAAAATGTATTCGAGTTAAGGTTTCTGGGATGTGATACTCGTTACTTTCTACCAAGTAGCATTTTCACAACATGATGTGGAAAAGATAGCATTTAGAATTAGATTAACATCAAAGAACGCAACAGATCAACCAGAAATAACTAAAAGATCATAATTTTCCGATAAACGGTAAACCTAAGCTGCGTTGCAGCAGAAACAAAGTAAAGATGAATCTTATTTAAACACTGACTAGAGTGGAAACAAACATTGTGAAGTTGTTTCATTTCCTTGTGAAACAGACATCCAGATCAAGTGCTTCATGTGCACAATTATCTAGTGTTCTTGCAATGTTGAGAAGGAGCCGTACAGGTCCAGGCGCTGAACTAAACCCTAGAGCCAAAAATAAAAATATACCGGTTGCAAATCATTGGCCAGTTTCACACTACCAAACTAGAGAATTCATTCAAAGCAGGAGGTAGCCAACATGAAAGCCCATGTTTCCACGTCATCAGCATGCGTTGTTTGAACATTGACGGGTTGTATACAGATGAACCTGAAGGTGAGTCCTCAAGACAACTACACGTTTTTCTCGGCTAGTCATATCTAAAAAACATAGTAAATGTAAGTCGTTTTCACAAATTTTGGTTGTTAAACTAATTTCCGAGGCATATAAAACTTGAGGAACTGTAATGTTTTGTATTCAGTAAGGGTGATAATTATTCTTAACCTTGCTAATTCACCATCATAACTTTATCTCAATTTTAAATACAAAGTGCCATCATCGTATCATTATTTTATATGCTAAGGTTAATAGCTCACAAAAGATTTTCAAGGATAATTTACGACTAGAACTGTTAAAATTCTCATATAACAATTACTAATTTGATTTCTTTTATAAATATTTAGTCAGATATAGGTCAGCATTTTTTACGGGCTGCACGTGCTGGAAATATTCAAAAGGTTTTACTACTGATCAATGAACACAATGCAGATGTACATGCCTGCAATGCAGTAAGTTTAAGGGGATAGTAAAAAATAAATATATATGCATTTAACATTGTGCTTTTAGTTTTCACTGTATTTTATATATCAGTGCATTATGTTTAATCGTGAATTTGTTTGAATTATCGTAGAAAGGCAATATTTATCATTGACTAATGAATTATTTTAAATTTTACTCTGCTAATTGGTTGAAGGAAGTCGGTGGAAGACCATAAATTCGAGTATCTTGATAGTTGGTGTTCACTAGCAATACGCTGCTGTAATCTCTAGGGAACTGATGCTACCTACAGTATCAGAACCCATATTATCCGTCTTCATAATGTAAGATATTACCACTGAGTTGTTCAAGCCGCAGCTAACTCCCTTTAGGATGGAGATGTTGACAAGAGATTGGTCAATGGCTAGCTGTTAGCATCATTTTTTCATGGTCATTCTATGCTAGTCAAATTCACATATTTTGTCATTATAAATTCCTGTAGGGATGTGAATATAGAGATCGTCATTGATACTTTTTACACTTTTAAATTCATTTTAGAATAGTTGTACGAAATATTCGTATATTACTAGTATTTACTTTAAAAACGTGAGTTGAAATATATGTGAAGCATATTACAACACAATAAATCTCTTCACAATACTAGCTAGTAAATGAGTAGGTTTAAAAAAACTAAAGACCACCAGACCAATGCGTAGCATCAGTCTATGAAGTTACTGATTGTTGATTTGAACCTTGTTAGAAAATACAGACTTATTGACATAAGGTTTACACAACAATTATAATCGATGGTTGGAGGGATCTTGGTGAAATAACTCAAAATGTGTTATTCTGACCCAGAGGTAAATATAAAAACAACCAAACTAACTCATGCAGAAAGTACTGAGGTATGCTCTATACTCTAAAAATGAGAACTGAAAATAATGCCAAGTTGCCCGAACCACAGTAGGTGCCGTGGGACTCTTTCACCAACAAGTCGCTGTACAAATGCTTTTGTTACTTATCTTCATTAAGATCTTAAGTATTAACATTATTGCTTACTTTTTTATTTTTCAGTTTAGTTCTTTCTCTTCAAACCAAATTCCTTACCTTTGGTTTCTTTTGATATCATGAACATAATCTTTAATTCTTTGTTCTCAATACGTCTTCTTGATGTCCACTCCTTTTAACAAGATTATGTAGGAAATTTAGGGCTATATATATATATATATATATATATATATATATATATATATAGCAAATTTTGTGTTGTTTATGTCTAACCCAACTAACTCACACTTGTCAATAAAAATAATACTCAGTATTCGATTCCTTAGAATGGTTATCCAATTGTTTTTTCCTTAATTTTGTATATTTTTGATTTGTTTATTGTTGGTTATCAGTTTTTAATATATGTATGTATATTATTTGCTCTAAGTAAATGATCACATTTGTAATAAAATTACAAACTTACCTAAGTTAGATGGCCTTCGAAAACCAGAAATACTAGACAACCGTTTCGGCCTAGTATGGTACTCCTTAGCACTGTTCGTCTGACCTTTTAAGGGATCAGACTTTAGCTTTTGGGCTCCATGGCAAGCGCTCTACCTTCAAACCATTAAGTTGATATCCAATGATTTAAATTTTTGATCTCAATGGATTTGCAATGCTGCTCAACTAAATTATGTCGATTTTCAATCTTAACTGTACTCAATAACATCTATAAGCTCTAATTTTGACAATTATATAGCGCATTTTAAAGGTGTGGTCAGGTGTGAAATGCATTTTATTAGCTACATTCAGTTCATACAATGTAAGTATGTCACTCACATACTGTGAACCTAAAGATGATGTAATTTTATTATTGGGATCAGTCTAGTAGTCATATCGTTTCAGTGATCTTACACTTTAATGTGTACGCCTTTTTTAGATTTGAATTAACTATTGGGAGAGTATAGACTCATTTTACCGATTGATACACATTAGTTTGGTGCATCCTTTTTATCCAACTATCTAGCCGTCCTTTGTCTAGCCAAACTGACACCACTCATTCCGTTATCGGTAGTTCTGGTATTTCACCCGAGTAACAAATAATCCCCTGTAGAGAATAACGATTGATCAAATAATTTATTTCAACTAATTTTAATTCGGAAGGGGGTTTTGTGGAGATTTTAGTAATTTTATGTAGTTGAAATCATTAGTCAATTGAAGCTAGACCATCATGGAAAACCTGGAAGCACTGAGCACTGGATGGCAGTTTCGTCCGATTTTGGGACTCCTCAGCAGTGCGCATCCACGATCCTGCCTCACGAGATTCGAACCCAGGACCTACCAGTCTCGCGCTAGAGCACTTAACCGATAGACCACTGAGCTGGCATCCAACAGTGTTAATGTCTAACTTCAACCAATCCACGAAGTTTGAGCAACAGTTCAAATTTTTATCCTTACTAAAGTTCCTTTCGATAATAAATTAATTCAATTCGATTAAATAATTTGTTACTTTTTAATTTTATTTTCTCCAATAAAAAGAATTCTCCTCTATTTTATAAAATGATTTTTTCTTTTTTTTTGTTTTTCTTTATTGTTTAGAATGGTTTAAATGCACTTCATTTGGCTTCAAAAGAAGGTCATGCAGAAGTTGTACGTGAATTAATTGAACGTGGTGCAAAACCGAATACTGCTACAAAAAAAGGGAATACAGCTTTACATATTGCAAGTTTAGCTGGTCAGTTTGAAGTGGTTAAATTATTACTAGAAGCTGGAGCTGAAGTAAATATTCAAGCTCAGGTTAGTTTATAATACTGCTTGTTTTGTTCTTGTTGTTGTTGTCATGCTAATAGTTAGTGTCATTCTATAGTTTCCGCAATGAACTGGCCTACATAAAACAACTATTTGAAACTAGAAATGACTAAACAACTGTTTTATCCTAGCACGTAACTGTTCAGTAATGAAGATCCATGACACTAGGGGGAATTGAACCCAGAACTATCAAGTTTTATGGCTAGTGTTCGGTTTTTAAGAAATTGAATCGGTATTCAAAAATTTATATTTCCAAATACAATCAATTCACAATATTGCTTAACTATTGTTTAAGTCTGTTGGTTGGTAACTACTATCATAAATCACTTTCTTATTTCTGAGAAATTTTAGTTTCAGTGTAACTTTTTTTCTCTCTAAGAAATTTACGTTAAGCTGATTTAGTGGAAACTTAAATTTCAAGTCGAGTTTTTATTACGAGACGATATCAACTGGAAAACGATTTAAAAAACAATTAAGACTTAATACTTGTGTCATTATCATAACATTATACCATTCAGGAGTGTGCTGCCTGTAAGTCAACATTATAGGGAACCCATAACATCCATTCTATTGACTTCAGTCACTCAACAATATAATCGTACATCAGTCACCCAATATCATTGGTTGACTTAACCGATCACTGGAAATGTTTTAGAACTTAGTAAAATTCATCACAAATGCAGTTTGTAGAGATCATTTGATTACTGATTCAGCTAATTAATTACTTTCATACATAGTTACCTATTTCAACTAATTGATCATCACATATACGTACATCTATACATGCGTACGTTGTTGTTATTGATCTTTTTTCTTCTTAATCGATGGGTGTCATCTATGGATTTCTTTGGTCTTTTATTTCAAGCACTCCAATTATACATAAATACATACATGCTATATACATACATCCAACATGGATATGCAATTACTTATTGGATTGACAGTATAATAGTATTATTATTATTGAGGAAATTTACCATCAATGTGAAGTTGACTGTCTGACGGTATGACAACACAGACAGTTGGTTAATCTATTAATTAGCTTACTATTTAGTTATGGAAGACTATTTTTTTTATACATTGACCTAATAAGTAAATTAATATTATTGGTTAATAATGGATAAAACATAATGGATACCCTAGGGAGGAATACAAAGTACTGTATGTGTGTGTATGTGTTTGTAACATAAAGAGACAAAAAAATTGTCAAAATAAGTAAGTAGTATAATACACACAGTTGCAAATTGACAACAATGGAATTTTTCATTCCGGTTTCTATTTCTACTCTTTTGTCTCTGTATCACTAAAAGAAAAAAAAATACAGATTAATTATCAGTAATAGCAAATAAAAAGGTAGCCGTAACATAATAGCATAAAGCATATAAGTTAGCAACCAACTGTTAAACCATCTATCCAAAAAAGAGACATTTTCACTAACTACTGTGAAATATGACAGATTTTTTTTCTTCGACAAGCTTAAACCAGAATAGTTAAAATGGATACATGAGCATAAATAATATGGGTGTATATAAATATATGTATGTATGTGTGTGTGTGTGGTCTTAAACATGTAGAATTTGAATGAATGTGTTAGTTTTGTATAGCACTGCACTATATAGTATGTAAATATATACAAAATAATATTTTTATACAAAGAATAAAGTCGAGAAAAAAGATTTAGGTATAATTAAATATATATTAACCGGTGAAGTCTTTTGGGTTATCATCTACATGAACTCCTAGAGCTGATCTACTCAAACGATATTAATTCTGTCTGAGTTATTATTAATCCAAGGTAGTTGATTGTTGTATGGAATTAAATGATAATTTTGTTCTAATTTAATGTCGTGTTATTCTTTTTAAATTAGTTGATTTGCTTAAAGAGATTTTGTGTTTCTGCTCACACTACTAACATTAATAACAATAATAATAATGATGACAGTAATAATACTACATTTGTTTATTTATTTAAACACATAAATATTGGTACAAGGAGGCACCAAATATATATGCGCCACACTTTGTCATTCGATTTGTGTGAGGTCTTGAATACTGCCCGGGTGACCTAATTGAAGCAAGTAGTTTTCTTAGGGGGTCACACTCCGAGCCTTAGACCTACAGGTCTAATACACAAGGCAGTGGAACTACGTTAGGAGATGCAGTCCCATGATAGCCGTTGACCAACAATAGGTTCATACGCAGTTTGTTCCTTAAAGATCTTGGAGCCCATGTACACCATTGGTTTGGAATGAGGGTATTCCAAATTCCCTAGGTGGATCCTTTATATCCACCGACCCGGTTAGAGCGCAGGACATTCGCTTTTTGACCTCTCGATTCCGTAAGCAATACCCTCACCACAGGAAGTTAGTGAGTAGGAATTCCCTGACAGTGGACGTATACGTGTGACCATATGAAAGCATTTCGGGAGGAGGACCTGAATCTCCACACCCTTGACCGTACCAAGGTAACTACTACTATTAATATTTCTTTTACTTTGGTGCTTATCTTAATACTATCATCTCATTATGGTCACATCATATAGCGACTCAATTTGTTGAATTGTAACAATTTAAGACCCTTTATATTAGTTTAGTGAATTCGGTGTTTTTTTAATATCTCTATTGATTGCTATTCGTTTGAGAAGTACCAGTTATCTATAAGTCTTTTTTTACTAGCGTTTTTACAGCTTTTTTAGTTCATGGTTGCAGTTAATCATTGTTGGTCAGTGGTACCAATTTACAAAATGACTTATTATACTATTCTAATTGCTAATCACTGTCGATGAGCGGGGTTGTAATAGCATCACTCATTTTTTCAGTTTATTGTTTCTTTATCTTATGAACACTTATTTTATTACTATTTCGTTAATTGTTTTTTTTTTAAAGAATGTAATTACTTCTTACAAAGCTTTTAAAAGTAAACAATTATACCTAATATAAAATATGAGAATAGAGTACTGCAAATTTTATAACTATTTTAGCTTTTAAGAATATCTATCAAATAGTTATGTAGCATACTTTTTATTATCTGTGATTTTTGTTGTTGTATTGATTGACCAATGTGATATACGAATAGAAGTGGCACAGTATATGCAGTCAATAATAATAAATGTAATCTAATTTATTTAAGAAAAGTACAACTAAAAATACTTTTACATAGTTAGAGGAGTTATGAAGACTTTCTCACTTTGAAAACAGTTTTCACCATTTATTAACTACTGAAAACCCGAAAGTAAAGGACAGGAATTTTCGTCCTAGTTTAGGACTCTTCAGCATCAAGTACTTTTAATTTCACAGAGTATAGGAATCATGACATTAAAGGGCATTCATAGTATGCATGAAACTGTTTATCAGTTCAGTCAATTCATGATCAGGTGAGATGACGACCATTATTAAAGTTCATCGCTGGTAAGCTAACTCATTGCCGATTTGGTTGACTTTGAAAATCACGATTTCCCAATAGAAACAAGATGTAGTCATCAGTAAACACATTATTTTTTTTCATTAAAAACTATCAACGTTCATTTCCCCATTTATTTGTTTATTATTCTGTGGTCCGTCCTATGATTTTAAGGGATATTTTTTCTTAGACCTATTTCGATAAATAGCTTACTGTTTATAAATAAAGTTCCTTAGTCGAGATATTACAAACATATTATTTTTATTACCTTTTGTTTACACTTAAAACCTTAAAAGATTAACGTTCTAATAAAATATAGTTTTTATTGTATGTGATGAATCTTTCCAGGCTGTTTTCATCGTTCTGCACTTCTTTACAGAGTCCTATTACATATATTACTATGAACACAGCGGTTTAAAGGGATGTGAATTACTTTATCTCCCATAACATTAACGCAAGAGCTGTGAAGGGCGTTCGATGGATAAAAAAAATCACAATCTGTTCCCCTATAAATTGATAAAGATAAAATAAGTAATCTGAAGGACTGAATACGTCACTAATCCAGTTTTTCCTTATTTTCAATCATATTCTTGCATGTAGATGTTAGTATTTGTTAAGATATGATATTTTAAATAGTTTAATGAACGACTCTGGACTTAAGTATGAACCAAGTCACTACGATTTGCATTAGCGAAACAAAACGTATTTAGCAAGTTGAGAAGCGGATAAATTGAAATTATATCACTAATCGATTGAACTAATAAATGTGAACGACTGAATGCCAACCTACTTGTTTGAAACTTAAGGGTTCGTCATGAAACCTGAAGATCTCAAGTTTGATTTTTGATTAGTTTATAGATGTTATTTGTTTGGAAATTCAATACTGTGTTGAAACAAATATCCATTATCTCCGGGTTTTCAATAGCTGTCTATAGCCAAGGTCAGTCCGCTATGTAAATCAAAAGTATACTGATCATCACAAATATTCTAAACGATTAACATTAAATTCCTCTTGTTTCGCAAGTTATTTTATCAAGTTGATTTGTATTATTAACCTGTTCTTTTTATTACGTTGATGTCTATGTATGTTGGCAACTGAAATAGCTTGATTATTTGATTAGTTATTTAAATTTGGTTATGTTTTGATCATTAATAACTTTACTACTGATCCTCCATTCAAGGATTCACATGAATCTTAGGTGGTGAGAGATAAATAAACAGTTGAAGCGTCTAC
Source organism: Schistosoma mansoni (assembly GCF_000237925.1). Lineage (NCBI taxonomy): Eukaryota > Metazoa > Platyhelminthes > Trematoda > Strigeidida > Schistosomatidae > Schistosoma > Schistosoma mansoni. The sequence continues at coordinate 4,824,619 of NC_031499.1, read as the reverse complement.
CTTTTAACCCATTGAGTTATAAGTTATAAGTTTGAATTCCACTCTGCCCACCTTAGTTTAAATGACTGGGTAATACAGCCTTTACTCACCAATGGTTGAAAATATTGGGTAACATGACACAGCACAGTGGCCCAGCTGCGTTCACTCTTTACTTTCTTCAAATGAATGAGCTACAACATTATTTCATGCATTTTATTCCTTGAATTCACTCATTGTTTTCGAAGAGCACTTTTCATTGTTGATTATTTCTCAATATCATTGATTCTATTATCATTTTGATTCATTTTTGGCACTGTTCATATTAATTCTATTTCATTGTGCTGATATGGTAATGGGAACTTTGGCTAACCTTTGTTTATACCAGATTGTATTAACTATGAATGAATGACTAGCTTTCAAAATAAAATTTCACTATAAAGCCAAATAAACAACCTTATATTTTCAAATTATTTTATTTAAATTTACAATGATTTTGTTTTATAGTTTATTAAATTATCCATTGTTTTACTTTTTATTCTCAGAATGGTTTCACTCCACTTTATATGGCTGCTCAAGAGAATCATTTGGAAGTTGTACGTCTACTATTATCTAATGGTGCCAATCCTGGTTTAACTACAGATGATGGTTTTACACCACTTGCTGTAGCTTTACAACAAGGTCATGATCGTGTAGTTGCTTTATTATTAGAAAGTGATTCTCGTGGTAAAATCTGTTTACCAGCTTTACATATTGCATCTAAAAAGGATGATATTAAAGCTGCCAATTTATTATTAAATAGTGATGTCAATGTAGATCATCAATCAGCTGTAAGTTATGTGTTTAAAGTGATAATTTATCTCATTTTTTATATTGTAAATTCATAAATGTGTAGTATTTGATTAATCAATTAATTATATGCAACCTGGTACATAAGTGCATCAATTCATGTTATTACATATCATCAGCATAACGAGATGAAATTATCAAGACATTTGCCAGATCAGAAGTAGTAATGTTACGAGAAGTAGTAGTGGTAGAAAAGATTATTCGTAGCCATCATGGTTTAAAAGGAAAGGATGAAGAGTGTTTTGCTACAAATAGTAAATGAATCTACATCATTGTCATCTGTTCTAAACTATTTCATTTAGCACCCTCAACCTTTGGTTATGATAATGTGCTCGCAGCTTCGTTTAATAGTCAATGACTTCATGGACTAATCTCACATCTTAGTTTGACTGTCCCTAACGTTCAGTCTATCACTACCTTAGTAAATATATGTTGTCGAAGTTGGCGGCGGTTTGGTATTTGTTATAATTAATTACTGTTAAACATATAACTAAATTTAAAAAGTAAACAAATGGACTGCTTCTTGTTATACAAATTTGACAATTTATATTTTCAATTCACTTGGTGTTGTTTGGTTGAATCTTCCCATTGATGTTTAGGACTGCGATTGACCAGTCTCTTATTGGCCATATGTGCATACTGGGCGTACTGCTTCGATATAGCCTAAATTCACAAGCATTATAAGCAAAGATGGATACTGGATAGCAGTGGAATCCAGTTTGACGCGCGTTTCGTCTTATTTGAGACTCGTCAGCTGGATGTACCTGTATCTCAGAGTTGATGTTCACTCTGGGACTCGAACCCAGTACCGTTCGCTTTAAACGTCATCGCGTTATCCACTTAGCTAATGAGTCCTGATAGCCGCTTGCTTGGGCGATGGGGTGAAGTTTAAATTCACTTGGTATTGTTTGGTTGAATCTTCCCATATATATATTTCAATCCTAGATCAACAATATTTTTCTAATAAGATTTGAATGATTTATTTTCATTTCAATGCATAGTTATTATTGATACTCTTAGTTGATAAATCCCAAACTATGACAATGACAACTATCCAGGACTTACCAATTCTTAATAATTTACCCACCTAAAATATACCATTTCTTCACTAAACCACTCAAATAATTAAGACGATTAACGTGTTTCTATTAATATTTATCAGTCATCATTACTACAGATTCTAAGTCACAAACTGGTAATGTGAATTAGATTACTATTGATTTGAATTCATGAATGTCCGTTGCTGAAGTATTCCATACTAGAACGAAACGGCCATCCGGTGTTTCCAGGTTTTCAACAATGGTCTAACTAAAATGATTTAAAATCTTAATGCAAATCCTATAATCTTCACAAAACCTCATATTGATAATTAACATTCTGTTAACTGTAATTAAAATCGATTTGATTCTCTTATTCGCTACATAATCCATCCTATTTATAGTGTAAATATTTTCGATTTCATAAATATGTTTGTTTTTCTCTGTATATATATCGACATTCTTACTTGATATTATTTAAAATGAAAATAAAATTCCTTAGACAAATTCACCATAAATTATCAATAAAGGGTTGCGGAGATTGTTAAGTCTTAATTCAGATTATGGATCGATCAATGTTATACCACCATTGAAAACCTGGGAGCCCTGAAAGGCCGTTTCATCCTAGTATGGGACTCTTCAGAATTGCCCATTCACGACCCCACATACGGGATTCGAACCCAGGACCTTCGGTCTCACGCACCAACTCTTAACCTCTTGACCACTGAGCTGGTACCCAACGGTGTTAATGTCTAACTTCAACCAATCCATGAAACTGTGCGACCATCTTCCATTGTCTTCGATGGGTAACTACCGTTCAATGCTTCCAGGTTTTCACTGGTGGTCTGACATTGATTGGTTCATGATTTCAATTAGAACTTATCATAAATTACTTATTATGAATTTTTAGAAAATTATCTGTTGATTTTTTCTTCGTTTATGTCTTGTTTTGTTTTAGAGTGGATTCACTCCACTTCATATCGCTGCACATTATGGTAATGTGAATATGACTGAATTATTAATATCACGTGGTGCTAATATCAATTTTCAAGCTAAAGTAAGTATGAAGAAAATTATTTTAGGATTATCTTTTTAATACTTTCAAAATTTAATAATGATCATAAATATAAATAAATACATATCCATTTATTATTGACAATTTCTACAGACCTTCAATTGAAAAATTAATTAGTTTAAAAACAATGAAACTAACAAGTTTCATGTTGAGTTTACAATTGACTGTATATTTGAAAAGTGATCAATGTTATGTTTTTCTATTGCTTTTGGTGCTGCTTGAACTTTGTTGATTAAGTTTAAGTGACTAGTTATTGATTGAACTATGTTTAGTTGCTAAATGGTTGAAGGCGGTCTATAGGAAACCTTATTTGACCTAGGTTTTGTAACAGTTATCTATTATTGGCAAGGTGTGCCTGAAATCTTGATGGAATAGATGTTCTCACTCGCCACCTAAATAGTTCCATGACAAAGTTTCAGACTATGTAGCTATGGAACGTGGATTCGAGTCTAATAGGGACCATCAGTCCCCTCACGTTTCCAAGTACGCCTGGCCAGTAAGTGCTAACTAGCAAGAGACCTATGTAAAGCAATGTTCACTGCCGATTACCTCCAACCAGCTGTCATCTTACGTATGAGTCATAAATCCTAGTTCAAACCACTTCTGTGTATACAATGAGACTATAATCCATTGTTTATACCGTGATTTTTTTTTCTCAGGGCTTTTATCATATCCATTCATCTATCAAAGGGTTATTAATTGACAATTTCCATCAAATTATACTTCTGTATTTTTTATTTATTATTCAAATATTTCCATGTATTCAATTTAGTAAACACCGACTCATATCTCATACATTATGTTGAATAACAATTAAGTGGAAAAATATGACCACTCGAATATATCATAGGAACGATGGTTGTCTTATATCATGAGTAAGTATTGGTAGCCAGGATTTCTAAACTATACATCATTTCATGGTTTCAACAGATCTCAATCTAATGTTGATTCGTCATTTGAAATCGGGTGCACTATCGTTTACAATTTGGCCGAAGGAGTTTTATAGATTCTTATCGAATTTGTATTCGTTACGAACTGATTTCAGAGATGTTGGGAGTGAAGTAGTTGTTACCAGTTATATTAAATGGTCGCTTCAATATACCACAAACTAATTAAAGTTGGAATTGTACAATTTAACAGGAATCTGGTGGTTCTGTTGGTTAATTTCTCAGTAATAACTCCGAAAACCGTGGATACTATCCCTGATCGAGTTGTTGGTACTCAACACTAAAGAGTCCTACGCTAAAACAAAACAGTTGTCCATTCACTTCTGGTTCTCATCAGCATCTCAAGCTTGGCACATTAGGTTTTATCTGTCCTTCCCTTCAGTTTTCACAATATGTTCATGATGTGTGGGCGAGAATGACAGTGATTGGTTGTCTTGATGAGTCAGACATTAGATAGGATGACAGGTGTTATGTGTTATATATATATTCCCCTATCCTTATTATGTATTAACTGTTCCCTGTTGATGGACACTTATTGATTGACTGTTCCTTGTGTCGGATTTTGGCGTGGAAATATATTGACGTTATAGTCAGGCTAATCTCGTGTTCTTGATCTGAGTTGTGTTGAAGTCCTGTAGAATAGACACTGGGTGGGAATCTAGTGTAGATATTCGTCTAAGGTAAATTAACGTCCCACATACGTGTAAGAAGTGAAAGGACTGTTATAACAGAAACCCCTAGAGTTATAACCAGCATCCTCTCTTTTACGTTTATAACAATTGGCGACGGCATCCTTACGTTTATAACAGTTCATTGTTATAATTTTAATAAATTTCAATGAATTCTTTAAAACTGATTCATAAAAAATATCAATAATAATAATAATAATAATTTTTTTAATTTTCACTCACACAACATACACATACACTCTGTATTTTTTCTTACTACAGAACAATATAACTCCATTGCATGCAGCATCGAAATGGGGTAATCAAGGTGTAGCTGAACGTTTAATTACAGCTGGTGCAGAACTTGATTGTCGTACGCGTGATGGATTGACACCGTTACACTGTGCTGCTAGATCTGGACATGATACAGTTGTTCAATTATTATTAAGTGCTGGAGCAAATATCTCTGCTAAAACAAGGGTAAGATTTAAAAATGTTTTCAATGGTGTATTTATGCACAGTTTCTTTTTTTGTAATCCAAATGTTTGTTGTAAAGGATTTCTTTGCAGAAATGAGAAATCACTTTTAATGTGGTTCAGAAGTTTAACTTGATTTATTTGGACCAGTCAAATTGAGTATCTTTACTGATTCCTTGATAAAAAATAAATATAACTGGGTTGCTAGTATATGGATATACATTTGGTTACTCATTCTAATATTTTTGAATAACATTCAGCTGGAGATTATGTTTTTTAACGTCATCGAGTAACATCAGAAGTTGTTTGAGAGATGATAATTTCTGTTGTCTTTTAAATTGAATGGTCTAATTCTAAAAACTTTACGAATATGTCTTATCTAATACTGCTGAGAAGTCCCATACTAGGATGAAACAGTCATCTAATGCTCCCAGGTTTTTAGTAGCTTAAATCGACCCGTGAATTCAACCATTAAAAGTTACTACAATACCCACCAACCCCCATTCTAATAATAAATCTAATATGCACACAAAAAATATATTGCAACAGTTGATATATTAGTCCAAAACAATTAAATTTCACCATGATAAATTTATTTAGTAGTTTTCGTCACGAACTGATATAATCAAGGCAACTATCGAAAACTAGAAAGTAGTAGACAATTGTTTCGTCCAAATATCGGACTCTTTAGCAGCATGCGTCCACAATCCTTTCAAGACTCGAACCCAAGACTATTATATTACCCACTTTAGGCATTGAAAAGTGGTTCCGCATCATAAAGAGTTGATTGGATTAAGAAATATACGTCATTGGATGATGACCCAGTGCCAAAATGTGGCCAGTTGCTCGTCATGAGATCTAAAAGTCTTGGGTCCGATACTTGATGAAGTCGTGGATGGTCATTGACGAGGAGTTCCATATACAAGTAAAAAAGTTGTCCAATACTTCTTGATTTTCATTGGTCATTTAGTTGATGTCAGTTTTTGGATGTAAACTATGTAAATCAAAATGGTCAGGAATTTAATGACTAAATAAGAAAGAACGCTAGGTCTTTATGCATTGAACAATACTAGATATTGTTTTTATTTACACAATTTAATAACTTTGAAATGATCGAGTGATAGGTACTTTTAGTTTAAGAAAAAAGATCTGTTTATCATAATTTACAAGTGGTCTTTTAAGAAACTTTATATAAAATTTATATCATGTTTTCATTCATACAAATTTTTTAATTGAATATTTTACTAATAAGGATGAGGTTTTACATTTGCTTGTAATAAACAATATGTCTAATCAATGAAGTAGCTTCCAACTGTTTTAATCATGTCAGAGATCTGGAATACTAAAATTCTATGTTAATCTGACATGAATTTGTACTGTAGAGAGTGTGGTATTCATACTACTAGCTAATCTTAACACTTTCTACATTTAGTTAGTCTTTCATAAGCAGCTTACAACCTGACACATATGTGAATCGGTTCAATTTGATACATTATTTCAATACAGAGCGAAGAAATTATCGAGACAAATACCAAAATAGAAGTTGTGTCATTATCAGTGGTATTAGAAAATATTAGTCAAATTCGATATAATTATATAACAATGGTTGTTTGCAGAATAAAAATTATAGGGAAATTCTAAAACTCAATATCTAAGGCAAGATGAAGAATGAATGCATCTATTTTATTGAGATTTATTCTGAACTATATTATCCAAAGTCTTCGATCATTGGTTGCGATATTTATACAGATCCGAATATGATAGTCTTCATCCACTAACTCTGCTGAATTCAACAGTTAATGACATTATAGACTGATTTCATCCCATAGTTTGACCGGCCTCTACTTTCCTTCAACTTACTACTATACTAGCAAGTATTTCTTCTTCGGTGCAATTCAAGTTAGCTTGTTTGACAATAAACTTAAACTAAGGATAGATAAATTACTCCACGTTATTTGAGTCCGTAAATATTCTCTTCACTACCAATGAAAGGTTAAAATTTCTGTTATACATGATAGTATCCAATGATACAATATTGTGATGCAGAACTTAATTTCACTAAATATCAAGTTTAACATAAATTCTTAATTTAATTAATTTCAAATTAGTTTCTGTTAAGCAAAGTGAAATTTTGTGTCATGTGCCAAAACACATAAATGATGCTGATTTATTTGTATTAATTTTTGGCATCTCATGATTTCCTGATAAAATTTCATTGACTAGTTTATTTTATCCATGGCCATAGTGTGTACATGTGACTAAAAAATAGAACTATATAAACAAATAAAGTCATTAATAGTAGTTCTACATGGGATTATAAGGTCTTGATGGTCTTTGCATACCATTCGGATAATAATACAATACAGTGTATAATTGTGTTGGATACTACTTATGTTGACAGATATAAGTAAGTATGTAACACCAATCAGAAGTAAAATATCTGGCAGTAGAAGATTGAGAAGATGGAACTGAAGAGAACAGGAATTTGAACAAAGAGAATTTATCATAACAGTGGGAATGAAGGAACGATGAAGTTTGTAAGAGACAACTGTTGGAAGATATGCAAATGATGTATTTAATGTTATAGTTTTCATATTTTATAATGACAGTCTGTAATTTCGCACTCAATATTAAATTGATCCTTCCTACCTGAGTGTTTGTTCCCTACATAATAACTAAACAATTATAAGACCATACAATCTATCAGGCTAGATATTCACGTCCACGTAAGTTACAATTAAAATTATGATTCGATTTATCATCGACCCATTTGCATACTATCCTTACTTGGCCATGTATATGTATATATATAGTTAGATAAAAGTACTGAAAATCAACTGCTTTTGTCTGTCCTATATTACTTGCAGTCATTCGAATGTTTGAATTTCAATAAAAACACATATTTCAACTCTATTTTTCGTTGATTTATTCCGTATCTTTCATTTAGAGTGGTTTAAATTCATTACATATGGCAGCTCAAGGTGATCACGTGGATACTGCACGTTTACTTTTACAACATGGAGCACAAATTGACGATCCAACAATTGATTATTTAACTGCATTACATGTTGCTGCACATTGTGGTAATGTACGTGTAGCGAAATTATTACTTGAGCGTGGATGTGATGTCAATGCAAGAGCATTAGTAAGTTAACTTTGTATTAAGTTTCTTTCCGCTACTCTTTAATTAATTATGTCAAGGAAATACATTTGGTTATATAAAAAAGAAATAAAAATAGTAGATTGTTAGAATTTGTAAAATGTATTTAGCGTTTAAATTCACTTAGTATTACTTGTTTGAATCTTCCCATTGGAGCGAAAGGTACTGGGTTCGAGTCCCAGAGTGGACATCAACTCTGAGATGTAGGTACATCCAGCTGACCAGTCCCAAGTAGGACGAAACGCGCATCCTGGATTCCACTGCTAGCCACTATCCATCTTTGCTTAAAGAACCCAAGTTGATATATTTTAATGGGTTATTATTATTTTTGCTTTCAATGTTCTTCTCCTTTGTTTCCATTTCTTTAACTCTTAATTAACCTACTTCCTTATGAATTTTTTGTGTGTGAATTATTTCCTTTGTTTCTTGCAATGTATTGACAGTAATTTCTATTTTCATAGTTGAAATCATAAGTCAATTGAAGCTAGACCACCATGGAAAACCTGGAAGCATCGGTTAAGTGCTCTGGCGCGAGACTAATAGGTCCTGGGTTCGAACCTCGCGAGACGAGATCGTGGATATGCACTGCTAAGGAGTCCCATAATAGGACGAAACGGCCTTCCAGTGCTTCCAGGTTTTCCATGGTGGTCTAGCTTCAATTGACTCATGATTTCAACTATGAAAATACTAAAATCTCCACAAAACCCCTTCTGATCAATAATTTCTATCATTACTGAAATCTTAAATCTTTAGTTATGAATTACTTTCATTTATCTATTGAACTGTTTCATTAAGACATAAAGACGATCTGTGTTTACCTACAATTAGGAAACTTGAAATTCTTTTCTCAATTTTAATCAAGCATAACCATATTGTCTAAGAATAATTAATTTCATATAAAATAATTTTATTTTTCGAATTAGTTGTCACTTAAAAATTGAAATTTAGTTAATAGTTTCTAACCTATTTATATGTACTAGGTCAAAACATCATATGGCCTTTTCCAATTTACATCAGTTTTGGCATATTAGTTATGTTGTTAACCCATTACTTAGTAATAGTAATGATAATCATATTATTTCTATATGCTTGTATGTATTATTTTATAATGAAAATAATTTATAAAAATGCATTGAGTTGTTAGTTAGTTAGTTCAGTTTGATTGTCTTATTGACATTTGAATGGATGATGCACAAAAAACAATAAAGACTACATGAATTTGGACATCAACTTCATAATATGAGATAAGAATAATTAAAATATGAACTATTCACTCATGGTTTTTGTCAATTAACAATGGAACTATAGTAGTGTATATCTTAATGATTCGTCAAAATCTTGCTTACATCTTATTGAAACTGAATATTCTTGAACAGTTTTTGGCGAAGTTGAGTTTCGTGAGTTAGACGGCTTAATCGTGAAAATTTCATTCTTCCTAAATAATATCTTAAGCATAAAATCCGGTTAAATATGTTGTTTAGAGGCCTGATGATTAGACCATCCAACTCCGAGGATGCAGCTCCATTAAAATAATCCTCCTGAGGTACAAATCTTCTCTGTCATCTCCTGAAGAACTACAAGCTAGGACAGAATAACTGTTCTGTGGTAATTTTCACTCATGTTAGTTCACAATATAGTCGTTCATAATCAGGCTTAATTATTAACACTTATATTGTGAGCAACGACTTCCTTCTAAATGAATCTCACAAAATTTTTAATTTTTAAACTATTGTTTGGCAAGCTCAGTTTACTTGATGACATGAAACGGATGCTCAAAAATAAAAATGAATGAGGATTACGCAATATAATAACATGTAAAACATTATAACTTCAAGCTTATAACCGGGTTCTCTGTCATATTAACTAAGAGTACAGGAACTCTTATGTGTGGAAGAGTGGAGGTTTTATTCCAAACGTGATTGTGAATGTAAACTTTTGTGATTTTGGTCTATCTCGGGTTTTTATGAATCTTCCACTGGTTAGTAGTTTGTAACACAATGTAGAACCACTACTGGAAGATATTATTTTAATTTCCGAGTCTTTGTACTATTTGAATAGTTATTGAATTTACGTATACCATTGATGAAAAATGATTTATCAACTTGTTATATACATTCGACCGAGAACTAACAATATTGTCGAAGTTAAATCCACGAGTCAATCTAGGCTAGATCACCATTGAAAACCTGGAAACACTGGACAGCCGTTTCGTCCTAGCTTGGGACTTCCCAGCAATACACATCCACGATACTTCACACGGGACTCGGACCCAGGACCTTTGATCTTGGGCACAAACGCTTAACCTCTAGACCATTGAGTCGGTCGGCATCCAGAGGTGTTAATGTCAAACTTCAATCGATTCAGTGCTTTCAGGTTTTCAATAGTGGTTTAGCTTAGACTGACCTATGAATTCAGCTTTGAAAATACTACAATCTCCAGTAGTCCCTAAAATTGACAATAATATTGTCTCAGAAAATCCCACAATATTGCAACATTGACTTCTAAATGAAATATATATTTTTACAATGAATCTGTATTAGGTTCTATAGTTATAAAGCCCAAATTAATTATCCTGAAATATAGTTAATAGTTCAAGACAAATACATATTTTATTGTGACAATGGATGGATTTAAGATTGTTAATATTGAAATGACTAGTATGTATTATTTACTTAAATCAAACATATACATGAAATAAGTAGGACTTTTTAATAAAAAAAACATGTTCCAAGTCTTCCCTTGCTATCATCAGCATTACATTCAGTAAGTGAATATTTATCTCAATTATCAGATGACTTAATCCAGTTACTGTACTTACTGTACGTTCTTCCGCTCTATATTTTCATTCGATTTACTTATGACTTTTAACTTCGTGTAAATATGATAAAAATTTATTTACCCTTTATCCTATATTACTATTTCCTACTTAATTATATCATTCCGTATATTATGTAGTCAGTGATCGAATAATTGATTTCTATTATGGTTACATCACTATTTCTTGTGATCTACGTTATACATATTTTCTTTGATGATTAATTGGCGAGACTATAATTTATGGACGAACCAATCAGATGTAAGATACCAGGTTTTGAATTTGGGCGCGAAATTCATTCATCCATTTTGCTAAATAGCGTTTTGACATTTTGGCTAGGGTCAGTTCATGATGAAAACCCTAAATTTAGTTCCTAACCCTGACCATCAGCTGTAAATCATGAATTTAATTCCTTACACTGTTTTATAGTCCTTGTTTAGTCCTAGTTAGTGGGTGAATATTCTCAAGGTCACGTCAGCGTCGCTCAAAGGTTGCCCATAAATTGTAGTTTCATCGATTAATTTCCTAATTTCATTGAGAAATAAAGTGATTCAACCAAGCATTACATACTAGTCATGTTAAGATAAATAGTCACATCATATTGACAGTCCTAAATTTATAACGTGTAACTTTGAAACATATATTTATCTTAAACTTGCCTACTCCTTGAAATCATTAATTCGCACTTATAACTGTTAAACCTGATAAAAACCTGTTGGAAAGAATATTTCTTATTTATATATGTATATATGTGTTTTAAAGTAGTATATTGTTAAGACTTGATTTAAAAGAGTAAAACTAGTTCTGGTTAACTTTCAAAATAATCTATTCGCTACTTTGATTTAAGCGAAAAAGAAATGATATACAAAGCGATCCTAAATGTAGTATAAATCTGTTTGGTGTTTTAAGCCTTCATAAAAATTTGTACATTCATTGTTGACCAACTTTGAGAAGGAATTCTCTGGATTGTAATCAGAAGCCCATGACCAATAGAGTTCAACCATATTGGTATGGAGCAGTTAATCAGTATTGAAGTTGATAAGGGATTGTTCAGTATAGCAAATTATAAATATAAATTATAAATATAAACTACAGAATACCACCGATGATCTAGAGATTAGGAGTTTGCTGCTAGACTTTAAAGTGTAAGGTCCGATCCCCGGTAGGGTCGCGGGTGCGGATAGTTGAAAAATCATTTAAATGGACAACACACTTGTCTAGTGCATTCCAGCTTTAAGTGATTTGTCTAATCAAAATCGATTCATGATCCAAACTATGAAGTTCAACAATCTTTAATGTTCAATACTAAGATTTATTTAATCACATCTGACTCTATTAGATTATAATTTTTCTGTGTATAATCCTATCTTAATTCAATCCTTTAAGTCTATACAATTGTACAAATCATTTAAAGTAGGGTAGTTTTTCTGTAAGAAATGTCAATTAAACATATAACTTTAAATATTTGAAAAAAAATACTGATTGATTTTAATAATACTACTTCTATTAAATACCTTATTTTTTAAGTAGTACCTTACAACTCATAATAGTTAGTTGAGTGCTTATAATGACTCTTTAAGTTGTACGATTTGGAGAAAAAAGTAACATGAAATAAAACAAAGAATGTTGTTTACTCTACAATTATATATATATATATATATATATATATATATATATACCCTTCTTTTTACCAACATGCTCACTTTGTTGCCCGTATATACTGCTATTATTTAATCATTTAATCAACACTATGCTGATTCAAGTCAGACTAATTCAGTCACGCCCAAAATTGCATTGTAGGCCGACTATCCTGATTTATCATGTTTATATTTTTAGTTCTTTATACTCTACTTCCTATTGTTACTATCGTAATCCTTAAATATGATTAAATAATTCATGCGTGCCTGTGTATGTGTATGTGCATGTGTGATTGTAGTGTTATACACTATTTATCTGTTGAATTTTTAGCTTAAATAACTTGTCTATATTTTAATTTAGTTACACTTCTGTTATTTACTTTAATGTACCACTGACAGATGAATAAAATATAGGCAGCATTTTGAATGGGATATATAGAGGATGGAGAATAGTTAAAATTGTAAATTGTTATACATGATTGAGCAAAATTGATTAATCTCCAGAACTTCACAGCGGACTAAGCATTATTCAGGTTATATTTGAAAAAAAAATCTTTTTTTCATAAATAATGGTTTTGTGAAAGTGTTTTCTAGAGTTTACAGATGATCTTTATCCCAAACTGATTCTGCTAGAGATTGATATTCATTAACTACAAAATAAAGAAACGATATTGCGACAAAGATGTGACCTATGAGGTAAACTAGTCTAGCGATGAGGCCGTAACTGGTTGGTGATATTGTTAGAAAGACCTCATTGTATCACAAATTGATTGCGAATTTTTGAACCATAGAAATAAAAATCATTTTTCTATATTTAACGTATTTGGTATGAAACTTGACGTTTTTTAAAGGTTCATTCTTAGTCTTATTTTAGGGTATATATTTTAACATTGTCCCATTATAGAACAAAGTAAATGTTTGTATAATTAATTGATCGAGTGGCCACATAACAATTTGATCTATCAGTGCCAAAGAATAAGACGATCATAGCAATGGTCACTACTCAGTAATCAGCCATAAATATTTCAGCCTCACAAGGAGACAGTCATTATCCAAATAGCTGTGTGATAACATCTCATAGTATGAAGCTGGGTGATTCAGATTGGAATCTCACTGGGATCATTCGTTTCCTGCAGATCTCAGGTATAGTTTGCTGATGTGTAACAAATAACACGAAACGTAGGTTTGGGATTTACTAACGACTATCTCTAACCACCTAACACAACTATCTAATAATTCTTGGTTTTCACTGATTCTCCAGCTGATGTTATTCCATGATCAAAACTATTTTCGAACTATGCAAATTACTAAATCCAGAAATGTGATTTTCACATTTAATGATTGTAATAGACACGAATATCTCTTTTGCATATCATAAGATATGATTAATGTAGATTGTTTAGTCACTTTCCATGGTCAATAGCATATTCTTGTTCACTTGACCTTAAACAACTTACAATTGGTAGGTTAGAACAAAGGATATCAAATGTATAATACTTTTATTATTATATCTTTCCTGTTATGACCTGACAAAAAAATTTCCATTTGTCCCATGAAGTGCTTATTTTTCACAATTGTTTGAATATTAATCTAAACAGAACACATTGGTATTCAGTTTTATGTGCTTGCATAAATCAATCTTTTGGTGGTATTTAGTGGCATGAATTCTAACTTGTACTTTTTATATTAATTTTAAAGTGAATTATTTGACCTCTTCTAGTCTATTAACATTGTTTATAGATGACTTTTTGTTATTTATTTATTTCCATAGTTGAAAGCGTGATTCAATTGAAGCTAGACCATCAGGGAAAACCTGGAAGCCTTGGACGGCCGTTTCGTCCTATTGTGGGACTTCTCAGCAGTGGAGTTCAAACCAGGTCTGTTGTGAGATAGGAACTCACTGACTACAATTGGTGGACGGTTGATCAACTTCTTAGATTGGTTGGAGTTAGACATAAACACCATGGGATGCCGGCTCAGTGGTCTATCGGTTAAGGGTTCTGGCGCGAGACTGGTAGGTCTTGGGTTCGAATCTCGCGAGGCAAGGTCGCGGATGCGTACTGCCGAGGAGTCCCATAATAGGACGAAACGGCCATCCAGTGCTTCCAGGTTTTCGATGGTGGTCTAGCTCCAATTGACTCACGCTTTCAACTAAATCTCCACAAAAACCTTTTCTGATCTATTTATTTATTATTAATGGTTTTATTCAACATTTTTCGGTACAATATATAATTCTCAGAACAAAGTATTTCGACAAGTTTATTTTTTATTTTTCTTGATTGATCCTGACGATTAATGATGAGTGATCTCCAGAAGATGTTAGCAGTTCAGAAATCATTATCTATATAATGTTCATCCTTTTCAATGGATATTGCCAACCACCACAATGTCTTTGATTGTACTTTTTCGACTTGTACAACGAAAGGTTGTAAACTTTTCATAAACACGCTTAAGTAGTTTATGTGATCAATAGACATAATGATGTGTTGAAACAAACGAAAGACAGGTAACTTGTTAAAATATCTAGATGGCAGGAACAGGTAGCCTAGATATTCAGGCAGGCCGCCAGATTATTATTGTTACGGTTTTTTAGGTTATTTGTTATTAGCCGAATCTCAATGAGATTAAATAACAACACTATTTGATTCAGGTTTCAGAAGAGTTATCAACTAGCTCACACAGTACTAATAACTATCTCTTAAGTAATATGGCTTATTTTCTATTTTACACTTCAACTCCTCGAACTTAGTCCCGGTACATAAATAAAACTGTCTTACTAATAGTTGATTTCAGCGCTGAAACTTTATTACCTCATAAATTCATATTCTTCCTTACTAGTGTTGTAGTGAACAGAACACTAGTTGGGGACAATCGAATGTATTTAAGCAAAGATTACAGACTATCTCAATAAATTCTGATAACCAAACAATGAACAGTCAATTTGCAAATTAACAACCAATTGTTTCAATCTTCACTGTTTCTTCTCTTATTCCATTGCTCATGCATTTTCCAGACGTTTGCGTTTCATTTCAGTTCTTTCCTCATCGGTCTTCTGCCAAAATACATTCTATGTCTGACCCACACCATATACTACTTATATGGATATAAGTAGACCACACCACAGTGTATTTCTTTTTTAAATGATTTGATTATAGTGGGGTTTCTAGTACATGCACAATAACTGGTATAACTCGAAATTAGGGTTGTAAAATCTTAAATTCATCAGAACTCCATGTTAAAATGGTTGTATTCACTTTCATCTTGATTATTATCTTTTTTCTTTGAATTAGTTTGTCTTGGTTCGCTAATAAAGCTGTTACTAGTGTTCCTTTTAAAATTTTCTTGGCTGGACATTTTCATTAGTTTTAGTGAGCAAACAAAACATCCTTTAAAAGCACTATTTTTGATGTAAGTAGAATTTAATTATGTGGTACAGTTAAATTATTTGGAATTGACATAGAAATAGAGAGTTTTTAAGTTGTATGGTAATAACATGTGTACCTGAAAGAATCACTCGCTATTATTTGCATTTCAGTCTTATATATACACGGAAATTTCATTGCAGATTAACATTAGCTGCTAAGTTGCTGAAAATTGGGGGGCATTTGACAATTGTTTCATCTGAGTTTAAGGTTTTTTCTGTAGTGTATCAACATTTTTTCTTATAAAGTCTAGCCTAGCACCTAGAGATCTAGGATCAAATATAGTAACAGTTCACATTTAAGTGGAAACTTAATTGTTCTCTTTTCAAACTCTACTTGATTCTTTGTATTGCGTTACATTTATCTAATATTGTCATTAATTACACGCTGATTTTCGCGATTTTTGAAATTCATCAGCTGAATCTTCTCATTATAATTTTGAGGATCCATTTTGAAGCTAGCCATTGGTTATTAATATTAGGCGATAGCCATATGACATCGTGAATTGATTGCAGTTAGAAATGTGTATCAGTGGATCTCAAACAAATGGTTTAGATGTTAAGCATTTAATGGGAAACCTATGAAGTACTTGGTTTCGGTTCCTGATTGGTTGCAGGTGAGAACTGTTGAGAAGTCCTATACTAGGACTAAACAACAGTCTAGAGATTCATGGTGTTTAACACTACTACTACAATTAATCCACAGCAAACACTAACTACATTTATGAATAACGATAAGTCTGCAATAATTACAAGTTTTATTATTTTCCTCTTTTGTGTTATTAGAATGGATTTACACCTTTACATATTGCATGTCAAAAGAACCGAATTAAAATTGTTGAACTATTATTGAAATATAATTGTTTGATTCAAGCTACAACAGAGGTAAGTTATAAAAAATAATTATTTTCTACTTACTTATTCAATGATGTAAATTTTGTCGAGGCAACGTTTTTATCAGTGAAGAAGATTTGTAACTCAGATAGTTTGGTGGTGTTGTGTTTTCTAAACCAGACAGTTTCACTGAAGAGATCTTATTGTCGTCCTGGACAACATCAGCCCCTACTTCGTGCCTACTCCGATCTTATCCACACTGAAAATGAGAGCTTCGTAATCAAACCCTCTGGCACGAGGATAACACACCACCGAATGATCAGCATCAACTAGAGAACCATTTAACGTCAAGAAGCACTGAGAAAATGTTTAAATGAAGTTATCTGGTACTGTTTAGTAGCATACACACTGAACATGCATTATTCATGTTTCATAAAGAATAATAGAACATCCAATCACCATTGAGTATATGTTCAATGGTTTAACTTCAACTGATCTGTTATATTCCATGGTCATCAGTAATTGTCACTAGTGATTAACTGCCTCATTACTAAATTGGTTGACTCCATATAGGAACTAACCCGTGAGAATACTGACTTCATTCGTGAAAGTATTACGAATTCGGGTTTTATGATTTTATGGGAGAATTTTCGGTTATTAAAATGAATGAATATTATTCTGATCGATTGATGGCGCTATCAAATAGTAAAATAATCTCATGACTAATGTGGCCGAAACACCTATGGAATTTAATTTCACAAGATAAGGTTATCAGTCAGTTAGCTGAATTGACTTCAACCAATTAAAAGTGTCATTTTTATTTAAAATGTTCCATCAAGATCGTATAACCAGATAACTAATAATTTATAAAGGATGACAATAAAGATGTCAGAAGAAACTAATGGGACTGCATTTCTGCTTGTTATATCACTGAATTATTATATCACTTCATTGTCTACTTTCGTTTTAGTCTGGTTTAACACCATTACACGTTGCATGTTTCATGGGGCATCTAAATATTGTCGTTTTATTATTACAACACGGTGCTAATGCAAATGCACCAACTGTACGTTGTGAAACTAGTTTACACTTGGCAACACGTGCTGGACAAACTGATGTAGCTCGTCTACTATTACGTAATGGTGCTCAAGTGGATGTGAAAGCTAGAGTAAGTTATATAATTAATGGAACGAAACTGATTTACTATTTTTATGATGAAATGTTTCAATATATTTTTAAGAGACTAGTTTATATAAATGAGAGGAACACTGATAAATGTTTGATAAAACCAGTGTGGAATTAGTTAAATAGTCATGTTGTGATGATCCAGAAAATTTCTCGCAATAGACATAACAAGCTCAGGAAACATTAGGAAGCATTTTATCCAATCAGCGTCTGACTAGAATTTTTGCTAGAAACATCACGACAATGGAAAGTCACATGTCGAGTTTCTGATTGGCTGATTACTATACTGCTACTATGTTTGGTAGCATTCCAAAATTTTCAGGAAAACCCAAGGACTTTTAAAATACTGCAAAAATCCTATATTTTCTGTACATAAATGAACCTTTGGAGTAAAGTGCTTCTCGTATATTTTGTGCCTTTTCTGTCGTATTCAAGTCGCTGTTTAGTTCTAGCTCGGGGGTTACGAAACTAGCTTAGGATCCGAATATAGCGTTCAATCAGCAAGACTTTTCAAATCTGAACCTCAACTATTTATTATTCAATAATAATGTTTATTTCGGTCATTTGTGGCTTACATTAAGTTACGAAATGTCAGAAATATAATTTTTCTACTCGTTGGAATATAATAAAAATATATTTATTAATAAATCTTTACCCAATTCTCAGATTATTTGAAATCATCAATTTCAACCCTGGTATTAATACATATATTGTAGTGAACAGGAACACGGTTGGGGACAATCGAGTGTACTTAATCACAAATTACAAACTATCTCACTAAATTCGGTTAACCATATAGTAAACAAATAATTTGCCGATTAACAATCAATTGTTTCAATCTTAACTGTTCCTTCTGCAAATATCACTCCGTCTTCTCTGATTTCATTATTCATACATTTTCGTACCGATTGCGCTTCATTCCTGTTCTTTTCTTATAGATCTTCTGCCAAAATACTTCCTATGTCTGACCATCACCATATACTACTTATGTGAATATAAGTAGACCACACCACAATATTATTCAATATTACGCTTTATCTTTTTTTCCCTTATTAAATAAGACTTATGTTGAAACGTATACGTTCATATCACGTATTGGATTTTTTTTCCATGTAATATAGCCCGTAATAAAATAATATTTTATTACTGTCATATAAACTACATTTCACAAAATTAATTTAATATCAACAAAGCCTACAAGTTTTAACACATATACCTAAGCTCTTACCTTTACAGTTTATAAACAAAAAGAGAGTTTACCTTCATTCTGTTGTAATGTAGTCATTTTATCTCCGGTTGTCTTTCATGATGAGTAAACTTCTTAATTGTTTACTAGTTAATTCATGTACATGAAAATCTACTTCTACAATAAGACAACGGACTATTATAATTTTCATTTCCAACCATAAATGTCATCCCTGATCAATTATACTGTGGTAAGTGAGCTAACATACAATACAGTTATCAACTCCCTCTTTATATTAATTCTCCGTGATCATTTTGTCATTTTGGTTCGAGATATTGCTTTAAGATGTTTGAAAATAAATGTCTTCTTATCAAATATCATCTAATACTTATTACAGAACAGACTAATTATAAAATCATTTATTTTCTAGTGTGATAAGTTCAAGAATCTGATAAACTGTTCGTTCAAGCTATAAAGACTTTTCGTTCAAATCTAGCTAAGGAAATCAAAACGGTATCAAAAATATTTTTATTAGTGTAAAGGATTTGTTTAGATTTTTGAATTTTATAGTTAAACCAACTAATTGACTTCAACTAAACAGTTAGTACAAACCACTAAACACTATATAGCTGTCTTGTTTGTATATGAGACTTACTAGTACTGTTTCTCTACAATCACATCAGGGATCAAACTCAGATTCTTCAGTTTTCACCATGAGCATTTCACAATGGAACTACTGAGTTGAAATTCAGTTGTTCACATATCTATTTTTATTCCATTCATGATCTCATGTGACTATACCTCAGTCATATTAGTAGGTAATTGTCCGATACTCGATACAGTTGGATTCCACTGGTCACTGGTTTAATCAATACTAACTAGTTTTTAGCGATTGTTTAACTGAAGTCAATTCATGAAGTAAACTTTGAAATTAAACAAAGTACATTCTTCAAAAACTTAAATTTCAATCAAATTTTACTGTTATAAAACAAGTAGTACTTATTAATTGATAAATGCACGGCAATATTCTTTGTTTTTCCATAGATGGTTAGTGAAAAAAGATCAATAAATCGTCCTTTTCTCTTCTTCTTCATTCATCTTTCTCTCTCTCTTTCTTTCTAATTATTTATAAAATCAGGGCAATCAGACACCACTTCATATAGCATCGCGTATTGGTAATTTAGAACTGGTCACTTTACTATTGGAACATGCTGCTAATGTACAATGTTCAACCAAAGACACGTATACACCATTACATTTAGCTGCAAAAGGTAATCATAAAGAGATATGTGAAATGTTATTAAAAAATGGAGCAGACTTAGAAATAACAACGAAGGTAATTGAATATTATCGTTTATTATAAAATATTTTAATGTATTTTCTTTTTTTAATATACATATTATCTTTGACTATGTGTATAAATGACAATATACTAGATTCTAATGGTATCAATGGTTCACACGAGGAACGTTGAACTGAAATCGATGAACCGGTCGTTTATATTCCCCATAGTGAGGAAAGATCATACACTCTGTTTTCTTGGAGTAGGGAAATATATTAACAGTAATGTGAGAAAGTGAGAACCAATGTCCGGTGTACATAGGTAATTAATTCGTTCAGAAATCTTGATTTCAAACGAGTAGCTGACGTGGTCTTTAGAATGTCAGACGAACGAGTCATATATGCACCTACTTTAGTCACTGGCTACCATCAAAATGGGTCATTTTGATATAAATACAGTCTTGTGGATTGAAATTCCAGGTCAAAGTATCCATGGTGGTCTAGTATTATAATGGCCTGCGCACAAATCATGACATTAACAGTTATGCTGTATTTCCCGCTGATATATGCTACTAAACATTTTTCTTGTGGTAAAATTAAATAAAGCAAGAAAGAAATAACTGTCCAGTATTCGTTTTGGTCTATTTATCGTTATCTTATTATAACAGAGTTGACACTATCTGACTGCATATTTCGTTGGTTGAATTTTATAGTCTACATCAAGCTGACTTGTTGGTCTGAAGGTTGAGTGGTTGGACGGAGACCTGAAGGTCCTGGGTACGATAGCGTATACGTGTTGCCAAACTGTCTCATACTCAGGCAAACCAACTGTTCAGTGCACTCTCGCTTAAAGTGTTTTTGGAAATGATGTTGTAAATCATAAATAGTTTGATGCTTACTTTATAAATATGCCGTGCATAGAAAATAGGGATCATTGAACAGTTGTTTTTAGACGTAGTTCGAAAAGCCTCGACAATGTCTATTCATAGCTCTCTCATAGATCATGAATAGGTACAAAATATTTGGTTGCAATCCGCTCGTTTGTTATGATCAGTGCTTGAAGTCAGTCGCAGCAGTTTAAGTCCATTTAGTCTTAGTCTAATCATAGATCCCGAGTTTCAATAAGATTTCATACTTTTTATTTCGAGGGTCCATTCTTCTCCACTCAGAATCTCTATGTTTAACCTTTTTTGCTATCACTAATACTACTACTTTTGCTACTTCGGTATTCAATTTATTAATTTCATAATAATGTTCTAAAAGACATGAAGTAGTATCTCGGACAGATGCCCATTTATCCCAAACTCTAGGTTGCTTAAATTTGACTAGAGAGCCCAGTTTGCCCTCTTAACAATAGTAATGGAATAAAGACTGTTGAAAAAGATTTAAAATGTGTTACTCTGTTTAATACCTAGGATCTACTGAGGAGTCCAGTACTAAGGCGAGTGAACCGTCCTTTACTTTCAGGTTTTCAACGTTAGTCTAACTAAGCTCATTTCATAATTTGAACTGTGAAAATTATACAATCTTCTCAAATCTTTTCGCATACTAATAATAAGGGTTTTTGTTTATATTTCTCTTCATTCACAATCATGTAGTCTGGTTTCACTCCATTACACTTAGCTGTAAAACATTCGCATTTAGAAACAGCTAAATATTTACTTTTATCCGGTGCTGATATGAATGCAGTTGGACGTAATGGTTTAACACCATTACATTTGGCTACACATTATGGATGTTTACCTATGGTTCAATTATTACTTGAACATAAAGTGAGTTGTTTTTTATATTAAGGCTTTCTCCTTTCACTTAATCATAAAACCAACCAAATTGATCATGTTCAATTACATCTTACTTCATAGTTAACACCATAAACTGATCTTAGTTGAAAAATCATTGAAAACCGGGAGGCACTGGACAGCTGTTCTATCGTAGTGTTGGAATTTTCAGGAGTGCCCATCCACGAGTGTTGAACCCAGGAAATAAGTCTTCTGTAAAAATAACTAGGTTGGTTTTGTACGGAATTTATTCTAAAATGTTTTTATCGAAAAAGAGTCAGTTAGTCATGCACATCGCAGAACCTGGGAGACATGTGGATCGGTTCAAGGTACCGGACTATATCAGTACAGTGAGATGCCAGAATAGTTGGAGCAGAAGCCGTAGCAGTAGTAGTAGAAGAAGAAGGGAAAGAAGGAGAAATTAGGAACAGATACTATGATTCGAGAGGAAAGAATAAAGTTAGTTTCGAAAGCTGAGGTTTAACGGAAGACAAAGGGTGGATACATTTTCTTCATTGTGTCTGAGCTTCAGTCATTTTAGTCAACATCTGAAACTATTGATTACAATGATCGTGTAAACTCTAACTAGGTAATCTTTACTTACCATCACGGCTGAGTCCAACCATTGACTTAGTAAATGAAATGCTGATTTAACCTAAATGGTATGTACTAACTGTCACACAAGAACTGCATTAATTAGGACTAGTAGTGAAAATAAGCGAATAAAAACTTGGTGTAGACTACCTGCATTTAAAATATCGCTGCTCTTAAAGTTACTTTTATTGAGTAACCTATTAGATGATAACGCTGCTTTTCACAAATAAGTTTCATATGGTCAGTTTTATATTCTTTTTTCGTACTAGTTAGTGGACTGATTAACTGATCAGTTATGGTAAAATGATATTGAAAAAAGGATAATCTTTTAAGTGATCAATTTAATTGGCGACATCCTAATGATCGATTTTTGCTAAATAAAACGTATTCCCTAAATATGATTGACTTATCTGCATAATAGCTATTAGACTAAGTAATATGAGAGGTCATAATATTCTGCACTGTAGTAAACTTTTCTTAACCCAAAATATTTTAAATTTTCTCAGAAGGGGTTTTGTGGAGATTTTAGTAATTTTATAGTTGAATTCGTGAGTCAATTGAAGCTAGGTCACCATAGAAAACCTGAAAGCACTGGACGGCCGTTTCGTCCTATTGTGAGACTCGCGCGCATGATTGATGGGTCTTGGGTTCAAATTTCGCGAGGCGGAATCGTGGATGCGCCCTGCTGAGGAGTCCCACAATAGGGAAAAACGCTCGTCCAGTGATTCCTGGTTTTCCATGGTGATCTAGCATCAACTGACTCATGAATTCAACGATATTTTAAATTTGTTAACATCTGTCTCACCATAGGTGTATTTGTGATCGTGATGTTTTTTATAGTCTTGAAACAATATGCCTTAGTCATGAGAATGAAACAGAGAATTACTTAAACTTATTTTCGCACTATCACTGGGTATAAACATTTGCGACAAACAGTTTCAAAGTTCTATGTATGCCAAAAAGAGATTGATCAATCTCAGTCTACCCCATTGCTCAAGTCGGTATTTATCTGGACTCAGTAGGCAACTGGATACCGCACTGATCATTTAAAACGAAAGCTACCAGTCGCGTGAACACTAACATGGGTGCTAGTACATCCAGCTGACGAATTTGAAATAGAATGAAAAGAGCTTCCTTGATTCCATTGCTACCCACTATCCAATTCTGTTTAAAGTTTTGAAGTTCATATCTTATTTTTACAAACTTAATTTAGGACTTTTCAGTTAAAACGTCTACATTTACATGTCATACTCAAAACACTAGGGTTTTGGGTAGTAGCTATATTGAATGATTTTTCTTTACGCTTTCGAAATTACAGTTCCAATAAAGTTAGGTTAGTCATTGAGTGTGTGGTTATGAATATACGTCAATTCACATATCAAGAATAATATATGATGATCTCCAACCACTGCTTAACTTTAAAAGGACGCTAGTTAGTTACTAAAATTAACAACTATCTTTTTTAATTATAATTATACTTTTTATTATATCCCGATGAGTAGGAAATCGCATTTCTTATGTTTCGTGATTTAATGTGGGCCACTTCTTCAGAGTATATATATATATATATATCATGTGATTGATATGTATAGTTTGATTTGGTATTTTAGAACTAACTAAGCTTTACTCATTATTTGATTCCTGATTTATTTTGCGATCACTAATATTTGGTTATAACTTAAGATAATCTTGAATTACAGACAATTGGGAAAATTCTTTTAATAAGAACAAGATCTCTGAGATCTAAATAGATCAGCTGATTTATACACAACACTTCCTTACTAACAATGGAAAAAGGTAAAGTTAGGATTTTTGGAAAATGTTTGATAGTCAAAGCAGTTGAAATTATACTAGAACAACTTCGTTAACGTAATTATGGATGTAACCTTGAGACATACCATAAGACAAAAATAGCGAACCAAAAGCGAAATCAGCCAATCAGATAACAGTGAAATTCAGTAGCGTAATATGACCTAGAAAAAAGATACTGTAGGGTTCCTTACGAGTCTGAACAATTCTGCATTTATTTTTCTTCAGTATTTATACACCCGAAAATACCAACACATTACTTTAAAAATCGTATAATTATTTCTGTCCTTTTCTATTTTTATTTTCAATTTTAGGCATCTCCAGTTTCACAAGCTAAAAATGGTTTTATTCCATTACATATTGCCGCAGAAAAACATTTAGTAGATATTGGTAAATTATTAATTGAAGCTACTGTTGACAGTAATAATAAGAATAAGAAAAATACTAATGCTAATGGCGGTTACGGTGTCGATGGTGGTTGTTGTAGTATACAATCACGTAACGGTTTCACTCCGTTACATTTAGCTTGTCAAGATGGAAATGAGAAAATGACTAAATTACTGATTGATTCTGGATCTAAAGTAAACGCTTTAGCAAAAGTAAGCCACTTTATTATTATTATTACTAATAAGGGTTTAGAATAACTTTACATCGTTGATATTTAGTATAGTAATTTACCAGTCGCTGTTGTTATATGAACATCCTGACCATATTGTTTTGAGATAGGGTTACGTCATACATATTGATATATTTGGTATTTGGTTCGTGGTGGAACTGAGGGCTGATGTTCTTTCTTATTAGAGGCTTTTTAAATGTATATACCAACATCCCAGCATTGATTTTTACGATGAAACGCTAACCCTGTACCTCTCACTCTACTGAACTGTTGAGCTCAGATATCCACTAATCTATTAAACGTGTAGGAATTTATTAATAGTGGTTTAGAATTTTCCTTTTTTTAACCATGAAGACTGTAGTATTATCTTATTGTTATTTTGTTGGCATACACACCTTTCGTGAATGGTGTTATTTCAACTACAGCTTTGTTTACAGTTAATTCAAAACTGTCAATGTAAATCGGACTTGATACATCAATACAGATATTTAGTTCAAATTCATTTTTATTTAGAACACTCCACTGAATGGTTATTGATGTAGCTCATATTCTTAAACTTATATATTTTTATACAGTTGTGTTAGACATGTTGTTACTCATGAATCTATTCACCTTATCTTCTAGATTCAGAGAATGTAGTAACTTAATGTAACCATTCACTGATGTATCCTAATTCTTGATTCCATAAGCCTTTTTCGAAACGCTTTTACATGTGCATGTAGGATTAATTAATTCGTAAATCTACATATTTACCTACTCAGATACAAATAAATGTGATTAGATGATAACTATTATCTAATAATGTTTCACTTTTTTAACTACTCATTTTAAATATAGTAGTTAAGTGAGTTTTAAAAAATATATGCATGCGAATGCTTGTGAACAATAGCGTTCAGTAGTCAAACGATTTTCACGTTTAACCGTTTTCATTCCCTTTAGCTTCTTATTTCATGAGTGTACACTGGAATAAGAGTTTGCTAACTTTTTTTCAAGCGTACAATACTAGTAGTAATGAGTCTATTGATAGGGTTTATTTAATTTTAGAATGAATAACTACTGAAATTAAGATAAATATTAAAAACAGAGTATGTGTTTATATATACATCATTAGACCATAATAGTTAGAAGACAATTTTGCAGTTAATAACATCAATTGATAACAGTGAGTTATTATTTCAGTAATAAAAGCTGAGTAAAATTGTTTTTTAAGTTGTGGTGGATGATGGAGGCTATTGTTTTCATAAGTTGAATGTTTAATCTGAATCAAAATGTTTGGTGATAAAAATACTGAACGCAGGTAAAACAAAACGTATCAAGAGGAAACTCGTATTGGATTTTCTCTAGTTGAGATTTTAATTACTTAAACATAACATACGATAAGTGACGTACAATGGATAGCTTTTAAAATCTGCTTACCGATATCAGTTTGCTTTCCTGAATTAACTTCATATTCAAATCTAGGTGTTCTAATCGTTATCATTTATCCCTTTTTGAACGATAGAGGTCAAACGTGTCTAATAATTTAACCAATACAATTAGATCCGTCAATGAACACACATGAAGTTGACAATAAAATTTCAACAATTTTTTCATATAATCATTTTTGTCTTCATCCACTATTCATCGTGTGTATTATGTGATATTTAAAAGAGTTGTATAGTTTCAGTTACGTATATTTTTTTTACAAAAGATAAGTTGTTTTAGTTCTCAGTACAATAGTTTTCCTTTTCTTCTAATCTCATTGTTGCGAACGGGAACACATATGGAGAAGACCAATTTATTGTGAAAACCATACACTAAATATTTCATTTGCAAACCCTCCATCAATTGTCTGAATCTTCATCGTTCCTTCATAGCTATTACAATTACTCTCTATTCCCGTCATCTTCGATCTGATTTTCCTAGGTCTCTGATACCAAGTGTTCCACTTGTGATTGGTATTACACATTACTTATGTCGACAGACGTAAGTAGCATACACCACACTCGCCTCGCCTTTAAACAGTCGCTCTTGCGGTGGTTCTGCTCGCCGTCTGTTGACATAAGTAGCATACACTACATCATGATTAAAGCGAATTTTTATTCACAACACTAGATTTTTTGGCAGTTGATAGACTGAATTACTAGATTATCAAACCAGTCATATCATATTTTCACAGTTGTAATCATGAGATGATCTTCTTAACTAGATCACCAATGAAAACCTGAATGCATTGGCTAGCTGTTTCGTCGTAGTATGAGACTCATGGTATATATTTGTGGGGAATAAGTATCAGTATAAGGGTTTATTAAAATAAAATTATCTGACAACAATTTACTGTCTCTTATGTCTGTACAATAAATAACTAATTTTCAATATTTAATTTAAATTTACAATTTTTTTTTAGAATGGCCTTACAGCAATGCATTTAGCAGCACAAGAGGATAGTGTTAAAGCTGCAGAATTATTATTTAACGCTGGTTCTGAGTTAGATTTGAAAACGAAAGCAGGATATACTCCTTTACATACAGCTTGCCATTTTGGTCAAGTGAGTTTATATAAATGTATTGTATTAAAGCAGTTTCATATCATAACTATCTTGTGTTGCTGCGAATTCCTCCGTCTATGTGTGTGCACCTATGTGTTTGGATAACTTTTGAAATTGAGGAGTCAAATGATAGCAATTTTACTTCATGCTATCAGAATATCAACTTGAAAAGATAATTTTGTCTGCTGACAGGTTTCATCTAGAGAACAATTGAAAAGCAACGACTAGTCAATAACTAACTACATAACTACTTAGTAGTTCATATATACCATCTCCGTACCAGATCAAACCTATGACTAGGTCTCATTTTCCATAAGTATTGAGTAACTCTTTAATTGATATCAGATTATGTTGAAAACCGTCTCCAAACCATGAGCCATAATCTACCTAAACGATGTGATAATCGTATGTTCGCTAGTGACTACCTCTAAAATGGTTCTGATCAAGTTCTAGTGAGAAACTATGTGACTTGTGTACTTAGGTAACACCCCTGATATTGTCTAACGACAGCTTTACGTAAAGAAATGAAATTGTAAACCTTTAGATCCAAATCCCGTTGCTAAACGTATCTTGATTGCTATACAGTAAAAAGAGCTCTGATGAGTAATTCCACAGTTGTTCAAAGTAGATGTGTCCAGTGTTGTCTTATTTTCAACGGTTCACCAGATTATATCAGTCAATATTGAGAGTTATGTATTTAACAAACAAACATGGTGCAGTACATTTTAAGCGATCATCTGGTTACCTTATTCGTCTTCTTAAATTTTCGTAAAGCTGTGGCTTAGTGGTTAAAGTGTCCAACTTCCAGTCACTAACTCTCAGATCCTAACCCTCACCCTACCTACTTTAGTTAATTGAATAGCTTCATTAGTCCTTACGCTTGAAGTGTACATCGGCGCAAAGTACACGGATTCTCTATACCCGGTAAATGAGTTAATAATGAAAATTCTAAATTTTTTTACATATGATATACTTTATATTATCTATTTCCACTAGGTAAATATGGTTCGATTTTTACTTGGCAAAGGTGCTGATGTGAATGCTATAACATGTATGGGATCAAATGCTTTACATTTAGCTGCACAACAAGGTCATTCGACAGTCATTTACATTTTATTAGAAAGTGGCGCTAATCCAAATATGCGTAACAAGGTGATCAATTATGTATACTTATGATATTTATTACTAAATTCTCATCATAATCTTCAGGGTATAATTCTGTTGCCTTAAAAAAATAATGATATAACATTACTTCCATTATATGACAATAGATATAAACAGACAAACTTCAAGGTATTCATAAACCGAAAAAGTTTTATTTATCAAAATCAACATGAAGCTAACCTCTTCTTTATGATGACAATCCGTATTTGAATCGTTGTTTAGAAAGAAACCCCCTAGTCTATCAGTACAACAACATATGATATCAATAGTTTTTCTTCTAAGGGAACATTCAAAAATAATGACTTCACGCCAAAAGAAACTATGCAATTAGTTTTTAAATTAATGCGCTGATTCCTATTCAATAAAATCAAAAGTATATTTCAAACTTTATAAATAGAGATGGATGGTGCCTAGCAGTGGAATCCAGGATGCGTGTTTCGTCCTATTCGGGACTGATCAGCCGGATGTACCCACATCCCGGAGTTGATGTTCACTCAGAGACTCGAAGCCAGTACCCTTCACTTCAAACGGCCAATTCAAACAACCAATACAAAGATTAATATCTCCCAAACCGTTTGTACTTCTAGCTTATTTTGTTCGGGGCTAGAATAATTATTGTCTAAATTCATGATCTAGGGACTAAGATTTAGAATGTTAAGAGTTTCTGGGTTTTGTGAACCTTAAGTAGACCACATCATCTTTTAAAAATTAACTGCTTCTAGCTCCAGAAATCGGTTTCATGAAATATTTTCCATTTTACCATATAGTTTGGAATTTAGTTGATTTTAATCTCTTTGCTTTGTGTTTTATCATCATTATATGTTTATTGTCATCTAAAACTTTATGTGTGTTTTCTATGAAGTCTTCTTGTTTTTCTTCGTTTCAAATAACTAGTCCAGAATGTTTATTAGGTTTCATTAAACTATCTAATCATATTTTATCGACTCACTTTGTGCTTTCTTATATTATTTCGGTAATAAACTCATGAGGAGAAGGAGAATATTGATGTGACAATTTTTTACTCTTCCAGGCTTGATAACTTTAAGTTTCAACCAACTTTCTTTATTCATCATTATGGACTCCAACTAAGACTGTTAATTCTATGGATTTAATAACTAGTTCATATTAGTAAGATTTAAAATTTATGGTTTCCACATTCATCTCAGTCAACTGATCATCATAAAAGTTTACTAATTACATTTTTCTAGTGGGAAGCCGTGACCAATGGAGTTCAACTCGTGTCGGGTGGAGACAGTTATCCACCTCAGATAATGGATGAAGGGTTTCACAAGATGATGGATTGATTGAAGTTAGACATTAACACCGTTGGATGCCAACTCAGTAGTCTAGAAGTTAAGTATTCGCTTGCGAGACCGAAGGTCCTAGATTCGAGTCCTGCGTGCGTGATCTTGGATGCGTACAACTGATGAATCTCATACTAGGACAAAACGGCCGTTCAGTTCTTCTAGGTTTTCGATGATCGTCTAGCTTAGATCGACTCCTGAATTCAACTGTTAAAATTACTGCACTTTCCACAAATCACCATTCTGAAAGTAATAAACTCTTGAATTAAATATTTCCATAAGTACATAGTAGTTTATTGATTATCCTCAAATAAAGGAATCTGATCCAACAAAGTGTGTTAGTTGTTAAAATTGAATAAATCTAGTTCGTCACTGATATATATAGGATTATATTTTTAAGCAGTGAACTTTAAACTAGTTAGAAATTTGTTTGTGTATTTACTACTTAACTTCAATTAAATTTATTCTACATATGTAATTAATAGTCTTTTAGATGGTATTTCCGTCAATTACAGACAATTTTACTTATCTGTTCAATCCCATGAAAATTATTCTTTTAATCACCAATACGCCTATATATATAGCTAGAAAATTCACGGGACAATGTTCTGGAAAAAACTAGGTTACCATAGTCACATAGTTGGCATCATAGACTGATCTAAGTTAAAGAGTCATTGAAAACCAGAGAATATTGGATAGATGTTCTATTTTAGCATGAGGTTTCCAGGAAGTGGATACCCACGACCCCACCGAAACTAGAACTCCAAACTTCAAGATCCCACTAAAATCTTTTTGACATGTGAGCTGATGTAAAGTCTTTCAATAAGTGTACAGTATCTATCGTTTTAATCCATTTGGTGGATGAGTATTGGATATAAGAGTGTAATTTTTATTAAAGATTTCATTTCATGCATCTGAACCCATCAATATCTGTTTACTACAAATACTTCAATATGGCTCATCCCAACATGTTGTGTGAAAAAAAGAACTGCTTAAGTAGGAGTTAGAGCTCTCAATGAAATTCTCATTGAAACTTTCCCCTTTCTATACAATACACACCTATGAGATGAACGGAAAAAAAAAATACTTGAAAATGATAAATAGGACATATATATTGAACATTGGAAAATATATATGTAACCGCTCTTGTACGTTTTTTTCAACTATTGAACTTAAACTTTTACACGCATTATTATTATTATTATTATTGGTAGTAGTAGTAGTAGTATTGTTATAACCAATGAAATACTTTAATTAATCAATAAACCTAGTTCACAATTATGTATAAAATAATACAATAGTTAAACATTGTATTCAAACTATTAGGTGGTATACAACACTTAATAGCTAAACGACTAACCACTTTTATTCTACTTAATATGATTTCTTTTCAAGTACATACGTGTCTATCATGTTCATAAATTTGAAATGCATATAACAAGGTCAACAATGTAATTGAATCATATTATAAATAAAATATCTAATATAGAATTAGTCATGTTTATTCTTGTATTCAATGTAGTTTTGTTTCTTAATAAATACAATGTGACTAATTAGTCTTGTTAATTTTAAGGAGAAATTATCATAGAACTAAGTAAAATACTTATGATATGTATTTATATGACAAAGCATGAGTCAATTGAAGCTAGACCACCAAGGAAAACCTGGAAGCACTGGATGGCCGTTTCGTCCTATTGTGGGACTCTTCCTTGGCAGTACGCATCCACGATCTTGCCTCGCGAGATTCGAACTCAGGACCTACCAGTCTCGCGCCAGAGCACTTAACCGATAGACCACTGAGCCAGCCGTCTAGCGCTTCCAGGTTTTCCTTGATGATCTAGCTTCAATTGGCTCATGCTTTCAACTATGAAAATACTAAATCTACACAAAACCCCTTCTGAAAATTATATTATTATAAAAAGCTATCTCAGTGTTCAATTTATTTAAATTTAACAAATTAAATCATTTCAATATCATAGATATTATTCTTGTCTTTAAATATCTTTATTTGTTTATCTCTATAACCGAAAGAAAAGACAATTGGTGTACAGATTTAATGAAAAATGATGTATTTATTCATTTTAAAAAATGGACACATTTGTTCTTGTTTGTTGAAGTAGTTTCAGCTGTTCAATCATCTGAGTATGATTGGTTTATTAATGTATTATTCAGTTTTAGATGTTGTATTATACGTGTACATATGTACATCGGTAGACCTAGGTCAGTTAAGTGTTAAATAGTCACTGATGTATTGTATGGTAAACTCTGCTTGATACCAATAATGTAAATAGAAATATCTATGAAATATGCTAACAGTAGTAATAAAGGTATTGTCAGGTGGTTAAAAGTGGTCAACAGGAAACGCCGAAACAGGTTTTCGTACTACTTGACACTCATCAAGAAAAGTGTACTAGCAACCTTGAGATAACTGTTGATCTTCATGAAATTCAAACCTGAGTCTCTTAGCTTCACACCACTGAGCTAATGGGGCAGTAACTAATCTCTTATAAGACATATATTTACGTTTGGTTGTTTTCTTTATAGTTCAGTTTAGTTATCGATGCATATTCTTACGTTTGATCAACCAACTCTGTATAAAAACTTTAACAAAATGTCTTTGCAATACATTATTATCGAACAACTGGTTAACTATGCTTACAACCGTGAGCAAAACTTTAATCTAAGAGACTAATGGAATGTCATTTATTCCCCTATGTAGTCGTGTTCCAACTAATCTAAAGTTTACACAATGATCTATTCACATTTAAATCTCATCATACAGGCTTGAGATAAAATACAATGTCTCCGGCATTATTTTAATTATCACCATCTCTTAAAAAACCTTTCACTTCGTTTTTTTCTGTATCACTTGTGGTGTGGATATGACAGTGATTGTTCAATTATTGTATATAAGATTCCTCATACCGAATATCTTTGTGTCTATTTACAATTTTAGGTATTAGGGAAATCTGCTTATTTTAAATTTTGGAAACTGTTATTAAATTCATTTTACGTCTCAATACTTTTAATACTTATCATATTTAATTTTATAGTGTCATTTCTCTAATAATAATAATAGTAATTATTTTTTTTATAGTATGGTTGGACACCAGCGCATGTTGCTCGTCATCAACATTATTTAAATATATTTGAAGCATTACGTCAGGTGACTACATGTGTAGAATCATGGGAGCATGAAAATACTGATGAATTGCCAATGAATGCAGAATTGGCATCATCTATATCATCTGGTCCAGAGTATCATAATTCTTCTTTGAGTAGACAACAGCATATCTCTGCTAATCGACTTGGTCTTGAACATCCAGATATGATGAGAGATAATCCAATTACAGATACTGAAGAAGAATGTAGTATGTTATACAGTATTCTTTGCTTTTTAGGAGATATTTTTACTTCGATGTATATTATTTAACAAAGCTGTTTCTTATAGAGGAGTTGAAGTTAGTTAGCAGAAAATTCTAATAAATGTTAATTAGCATGAAACCTATGTCAATGGTTTCTTACAAACTCCCTTCAACCATCTAACATCCCAACCTAGTCCACTTGATATCATATTGAAACTTGATCGACGGAATCTGATCAACACTAAAGGAATAAACAAGAATGAAATTGATTACTACTCGATGATAAGTTATTTATAACATTCATTTACTATTGTGTTTGGTTATAAATTACAGTCTACATCAGTAGTATTCTTGTTGATGAATGTTTTCATATGTTAATTTGTTAATAGTTAAAGTTGTCCAGTTTTCTTTTAGTAAACATTGTATTTGGAGTAGGATACTTTTGAGTTCAATGATTAGTAAAATTACAGTTGATAAATAAGGGCCATTTATCGTGAGACTTGAAAATTGTGAGTTCGACCAGTGCTTGGGTCACGGATCTGTACTTCTGAGGAGTCCCATACTACAATTTTTATCGATTCACTACAATTATAAACAGTTTACGATTTAAAAACTTATTTACCCACTTCTTAGAGTATACCAGTACGTTTTATCAACAGGCCTGAATGAAAAACCGTCAGAAAAACCGTGGAGTTTTGTTCTCTGAGCTGGATGGTTCGGTCGTGGAGCTTTCATCGTTATTCTACCTGAAGTTTGTGCTAACGATGAAAGCTCCACGACCAAACCATCCAGCTCAAAGAACAAAAATTTGTCAAAATCATCCACCTGAGCTACAAATCTCCACCATCTCACATTATTTTTATTTCTGAATGCTACAGTTTATGGAATATTTATTGAATTTTCTACTTTAGTTGAACCGGATTTCACAATTATGCCATCATCACCATTATTTTCACGTGCACAAAGTAGACAGAGTCTTAGTCAGCAAATGCACATACAACCACAACAGCAATATGTTCAACACCATCCACAATCTCATCACAAATCAGATAATAAACATTCTGATGAACAACAACATCATGGACATCGTAGTGGTGGTGTGAATCATGTTAAAATAGCTCCAGATAAATTATCAAATGTATCAGGTAGGTGATGATGTTAGTTCCTTCAATCTTTTGATTTTTATTTTGTACATTGTCCGTTTCTTTTTCTGATGTTTTCAGAATGTTTCAGAATTGTCAGTAATGGATTGTAGTGATTATCCAATGTCATTGAAATCATGTACTCTCTAGTGACTGGCTTTGAGAGTAAATTTCCGAAGTTCTTGCGAGAAGCCGGGACTTGTAGAGTTCGGGTTTGAGGCAGCAACCCACCGAATACAATGTAAGATGGTCGTACAATATCGTGAATTAGTTGAACTTAAATGCTAACATCATTGGATGCCAACTCAGTGGTCTGTGGGTAAATGTTTGCGCACGAGACTAAAGTTTCTGGATTTGATTCTCGGTTGCAGAATCACGGATGCGCACTATCTAGGAGTTTCAAATTAAAATGAAACGATCATTCAGTGCCTTCAGGTTTTAAATGATGATCTTGCTTAGGCCGATTTGTGGTTTCGGTATATCAATATTGTTAAAAAGGCGTTTTGTAGAGATTATTCACCTAGAAGAGATATTTCACATTGCAGGCAGATATCTACATAATTATTGGGAATTACGGAATACTGAATAATTGTTTGATATTGTTACTGAACTTAGACAGTGTTGAAATTATCTTGTCATTGATGTTTTTGACTGAATATTTATCGGCCTCAGTCGGCATCTTTGAATCCTGTTTGGATTACCTTGACATAGCTGTTTTGTTACGAGTTTATATTAGAACAGAAGAATCATGAAAGGTATATCTAACTGATGAGTCCCAAATAAGACAACAAGTTTCCTGAATTCCGCTACTAGCCACAATTCATCCAAATTTTATAGATCATTAAACTAAAAATTTACCTTTAAGGTGGAACTATTTGTAGCTTGTCTTTCTTGTTAAGTAAAGATGGGGACAAAAGAAATTGGATGATGTTACTTTAGAGAGGAAACTCAGCAACTGATTGATCATTGGGCACTGAATAATATCATTTTTGTGCAGTCCTTTATTATTGATGGAATTCTGTCGATCAAGTTGTAATGTAGCCATTATTTTATATGTATTGATATCGTGTGTGCTACGCACAGTGACCACGTCTCAGGCTGTAAGCCTGGATGAACCAGGTTCTATTCGTATAAGAAACATTGGTTCTTAAAAATCTAATCTTGCTGATGAATACCAATTAGTACGAAGCCTATGTCCAGCGTTTCCTGTTAACTGTCTCCATTCAAAATCTTACCTTTGAAGTTTTTTTTAAACACTAACTTCCAACACTTGATTTATGATACTAATTATTACCCCTAAATCATTATCGGTCTGTCAGTTTTCTTGCTTCATATTCGATTTATGTATTTATTTATTCATTGATCTACTCAGGTGAAGATAGTATACATGAAGGCACAACAGCTGAAAATGCTCATGCACTGAATTGGCGTAATGGACATTTAAATTATGGCACCAGAGTAAGATTAACCACTTGTATTAGTCTTTATTAGTGCTTAATGCTCTAATCACGTTTCTTTAATTACATTGTATGATTTTATCATTGTTTAATTTTTTTGTAAAAAAATATTATTTAAGTAGGTGTAACTCAATTGTTTATCGCAAACTGTGTTAATAAAATCAAGGCAGGTCTTAATAATCACATGTATTTATAATTCGTTCATTATGATGGACTATAACAAGACAATGATTTCAGATCGATCACTTACCTCTTGGTCTTCAACTAATTGGTGTGTTTTAGACTTGACTCATATTCCATATAGACAACATAGAACCTGATATGAATTTTCCTATGCCCAAGTTGTTGTACTTGACTTAAACATAAGGCAAGGTAATTAACAATATGCAAATCAAAAGAATAGGAAATAGCAATAGTACAATTAGTAGTGAGAATTCTAGCATACAGAAGGAATAATATCAAGGTATAAGAAGTAGGAAACCTGTTATTGATAGGGATTCATTTGATTTCAATAATATTACTGAGTTCATTGACTCAGCTAACTGCTACTGATGAATACAATAACAATTGAACACTCACACGAAATTGACCCAATCTCAATCCTCCAGCAAGAATAATTAGACAGGTGATCAAGAGAAAAATGGACTTTCATGAGAGGTTTTATATCTAAAGTAAAGACAATCAAGTGATTAAAATCATGAACCAATGTAATTTAGATAGCCAGTGGGAACCTGGAATCACTGAACTTTCGTATTGCTCTGGTACTCAATTGTGCACGTCTACGACATCGCTACCGAGAGTAGGATCCATATATATATATATATATATATATATATATATATATATCAGTGACAGAGTAGCCATCAGGAGTAGGTATGAATTACAAGGCATCTCTGTTTTAAAAGTGTTATAATGTCGAGATGTGAAAAGTTACGGTAATAATAACATTACATTGTCGTATTAGTACTGGGACAATTGGATCCCAACAATTATAGCTTAAAATATTTGCAAGTGGATAAAAAATATTTTAAGTCCACACCATTTGAGTTGTGTTGTCCCAGGTTTTAGATCGTTAATTATAGTTATCTTGTGGACACCAGCTTCATCTCAGTCCAATAATCAATAACAGTGGGCAATTAACATTATTTCGTATAGCAACTGCTCATAACTAACTTTTTTTTACTCTAACTACGGTCAATCTTACACAATGTCATAACCAGCAATATTAAACAATGATACATCAGTTTACTTAGTTGAGTAATGATCTATAAGACCTTCAAACAATAATCCCTACATTTAAATATCTCTTTGGTTATTAGGTGTTAAACAGAGTAGTATCAGTTGAAAGTATTTCATTTTTTACCCTACGATGTTTGTTGATGAAATAACGAATATAAATTCATTTGCATTCCCTTATATCGTTAAATAAATATGATATTGATAATACAGCTTGTTTTGTCTGATAATTTACAGGATTAGTAAATGTTGATGACATTAATTTGCATATCATGGTATCTTCGCTTTAGGGATAAGATCTACCTCTTCAAAGATTTCATGCATTCTAATCGATGTATTCATTTATTACTGCCCTTTCTCCTTACATTGGAATACAACTTAATGTATTTTTATAATTTTCTTATATCTTTTGAAGAAGGAAATGTTTATTGTAATTACCTCACTTCTATGACCATATAAGGACATTATAGACTAGAGTCCTGGTTATTCACTGGATAAAATGATAACTATATCAAGCCCACCCAGTTTTTCGAAATGTTAAATGTTCAATGTGCTCCTTTTAATTCCTATAAAACGTACTTTCTGAGTTGATTCACATCATCAATAGTGAAATAGTATCTCAGTCGTCAGAAGGCTTGGTCAGATAGATTCGAGTTTTACAACTCCTGCCTTGGCTTTTATAATCAGGTAGTCTCACAACCCCCCCC
Organism: Schistosoma mansoni; assembly: GCF_000237925.1. Lineage (NCBI taxonomy): Eukaryota > Metazoa > Platyhelminthes > Trematoda > Strigeidida > Schistosomatidae > Schistosoma > Schistosoma mansoni. Next base: position 4,786,373 of record NC_031499.1, on the reverse strand, counting down.
ATGGATACAGTATGGCTCAATGTCAATTATCTAACTATCTATTATGTAGTTTATATCATAGCTTCAATAATTAGGAATCTTTTTTTACAAACAGTTGAATTGTACTTTCATTCGAGTATTCGATGCCTTGAGTAACATATTTCTCAACATACTCTCGATGAAGAAAATATACTATCCTAGTGATTTCTTGACATTTAACTTATGTTACTTTGAGATGTACATTATAAAGCATCAATAACAAAGGGTATGAATTAAGGTGTGCATAAATCTAGATCGGGTAAGTTGTATTATGTGTAATTACAGTAGTATTCTTTAGGCAATGTAAGCAAAATCTATTTTCTGTAAGTATTACTCATTTATATATATATATTTTTTATTTATGTTCGTTTCCAATTCAGGAAGTTGGATTGTCTGAAAATCGAATAAGTCGAGATTATGCTGAACTCGCTATGGCAGGTGCCCCAAGTTTAACAGGATTTTCCGGTCTAGTTGAATGGGATTTCACCCCAGACAATGTACCTATTCCTCGAAAACCTATAGCTTCAGGGTGAGTGCAGTAATCGTTATTTTATGTCTATTGTTATAAATAGAACAATACCACCCAACACTTCAAATGCTATATGATAGTCATTTCTTGTCATACAGTTGTCATTATTTTTTTATAGTTGTAAACTTCTAGTCTCATAATTGTTAAGCATATGTTTTGTCCTAATTCTATTTCTAATATCAAAGTATCCGTTTCAAAGAGTTAATCTTACGACATTAACAGAACCTGTTCACTTTTCAGGTCACAATGGAAAGCTTCCAAGTTTTCTTTTTTTTTTATCCACGTAAAGCTTCCACCTAAATAACTCATAATTTTTTTTTCAAATCTCATTAATTCTGAATAAAGAGAAATTTTACTGTCATATTTACTTTCTCTTTAAGGTCATCTCAAGGTTACTTCTATAACCTACAATCATTTTAACCAATTATCATGTAGTATTTTTCACCTTGAAATTGTTTCATTAACGCCCACAATATGATTTTATGGAAATATTTATGATTGGTATATAGATAACTGATATACACTAGTGAAATACATGCCAAAAAGAAACTTAACAAAAATTTCACGATACTCTCTGTGATTTTAAAATTTCTGTTGAGAATATGCTTGTTTTAAATCATGATTGTTCTCAAATAAATGACAAACATTTTAATAGGGAACAACAGGAAAATAAAGATGAATCATTTTTATACCCGATTGTTCGTGAACGGTGAGCTAATTTCATCACATGTATTGAATGGTTTAAGTTTTTTATTCTGAATAATTTATCCTTGAAAGGTTCATGATAATTTTTAGTTTTTCTTATATAATTAGTTTAACGTATCGTATTTGTTATGACACTTGAATTAACTAGTTCTCATCTTATGTATCGTCATGCATATCCCCAGCTGATGAATTCCAAGCAAAAACAAGACAATGTGTTTAGTACTGTTTGAATTGTTTATGAATTGATGAAACTAAAGTATAGGGACAAACGAATCAGATTTCAGATAGAGCCTATTGAATTTATGCGCGAAATTCATTCATCCATATGGCTTCACATGATCCTTACATTATAGTTGATATGAGAACTTTAACCCTAATTTGTTATCCTGACTCCTAGCCTTATCTTTTAATCTTAATCCCTAACCCAATTTCGAAAACCAAATAAGTAGTTGAGATTTCCCAAGGTCATTTGGTGCATCACTTATGCTTATCCCCTTACTTCTACTAATAGAAGTAAATTCTGAATGACGTAAACAATCGATAAAATGTTTTTTTGTTTTTTTTGTTGTTGTCATAGTTACTTGTAAGTTCTTATTTTGTTTTATGCGTATTCAGTGAAAAATTAACAAGTACACTAAACAACAACAGAGATAAAATGTCACTGACTGTTTTTGTTATTCATATATCTGTGATTTAAAATGATTGGTTTAATTGTGATAACTTCTGTTTGATGAAGTAGGCAGTAATGATGATAATGTCAATAAAAACCTGAGACTTTAACATGATATCATCCAATATATTCATCTGAATTATAAATTTCTTTTATCACTTCACTACTTCTTATATGTGTGTATGTGTGCAGACTTAAGAGGTTGGATATCTCTTTTAATAATACAAGTCATTCATAAGCAACTTTGAACGTTGTACATATTCGTGTTTCAGTCCAAGTTGTTTCACTACATCAGAACTATACGATTAATAATCAAGACAAATGCCAATGTGGTAGAACTACTGATAACATCAGTAACAGTATGAAAGACAAATTATGGGAAATATGATTTGTGTGCAAAGAATGAATTCGCAGGATAAAGAAAAGTATAAAATTTCGAGTCTAATCATTTGCGCGGAGACAAACGGTGAATGCATACATGACATTTGAAACCGATTTCGATCCATTTCCATCTGATATCTCCAACCAGTAGTTGAGATAATGGTTCGGGGCTCAATCAAGGACCATTCACTTACCTTCTATATTCAATCAATAACTTTTTGGATCGATACCACGTTCTCATTTTGCTGTCCCTAGGTTTTTTTCATACCTATATCTACACTATCAAACATCACTCATTAAGGAAGGCATTGTGTAGACATATGTAATATATGTTCAAGTCATCTTTTTTTCACAACACAATTACAATAATCAGTTATTGAATAGTTACCAATGCAATGTGATGCTCAACAATGATTGAAATTTATATAACACCAATTGCTTATTGACTTAGCTGAGTCGACCGCATAAGTGTCAATCCCTCTTTTCTTCTTTCGTTCCCTCTCATTATATATATATATATATATATATATATATACCCTTTCTTCAAAAAATTAAGCCGCCATTGATGTAACCTCATCTCTTGGAAATGAAAGTCACGTTCACTGGTCACTTGGCGGACTTCTGATTGAACAAATGTACCATAAAACAGTGTGTGGTAACGCAGCAGTCTGAAGGTTGAGCACCCAGCACAAAGCTCATAGATTAAGGGCGCTACTCTTGGTGGTGTCTTTTAAGCGCACTGCTGAAGAGTCTCACACTCTGAAGAAACGTCCAATGCTTCCTATTCTTAAATGGTTGTCTAGTCAAATTCTCTCTATGGATTAAAACCTCAAATATGATATTGTAAGAAGCGACGTACTTGTAAAGGCATGAATATAGGCGAGAGATGGAAATAATCAGCGAGTACAATAAGATCCACAGATACTAAGTTATGAAACCGGTCGTTAACAGTTATCAATGCAGAAATGAAAGTTCACTGAATAGAATTTTCTACAAACAATAATTTAGATTCGTACATATCAACTTAACCTTTAAAGAAAATATTTATTATAACTTAGTGATAACGTTCAGATTTATAATAGGTAAACAGTAGCCAAACTATGATATATATATACTGACAATCAGTTCATGGAATAACACAAACTAATTTCACTTGAATTTTCGATAACAATAAAACACGGACACATACACTTTTACATGAGGGAAGGGGTCAACCTAAACACATTTCATAATACATAACATGCATCTTTATTACAATTAAGCTGTAAACATTTGAACATAATTAGCTGAACATCGTTTAATGTAGCATTGTTTTTATGACTTTATCTATCGGTAATTTTGATTCATTCCCTAGATTATTTAGTCTTCGCTTATTTACTGATAACAAATGCTAACATTCAACTCAAGGGACAAGACAATCAGTATCGAGAACAAGACTTTTAGGGTTTTAAGCGAAATATAAATATCACGTATATTTATGGTGTGGGTTACTTATATCCAGATAAGTAGTATATGGTGATGGTCAAGCATAGAATGTATTTCACTAGAAGATTGATAAGGAAAGAACCGGTAACGGAACACAATTGGTATGAAAATACATGTACAATAAAATCAGAGAAGGTGAACTGATATTTGCAGAAAGAACAGTCAAGATTGAAACAATTGATTGTTATTATGCAAATTAACTGTTTACTGTATGGTTATCAGATTTTAGTGAGATAGTCTGTAATTTTGTGCTAAAATAGACTCGATTGTCCCCACTCGTGTTCTCACTCACTACATATATTAAGAACTAGAAATACCTTAATATGGTGCTTAAAAGATTTCAAATGCTCTTGAAAATTAAATTTTTGCCATCATTGAGTGGAAATGATATTGCTAAATGTTTCCGTTGACTTTATAAAAAAATATAAGAAAGGAAGTATGCTAATTCGTTATTGATTTTATGTCCAGCTTTTATCACGTGAATCATCCACCAATCGAAATACGACTTTTGAGATCTTAACACTGTACCAAATCAATGACTTTCGACAAGTATGAGCAGCCTAGCGTCCTTATTGGTCCTTTATCCACCTAGCCCTTCCAATTGATTCCAGAACACCGATTGCAGCTTCTGCTATGCGAATCATTTATTTCAAGCATACTTGGTTTATATACCAGACAGATAGACAGACCATATTGCACCATAATTTAGAAAATAATATTTGTACAAGATCAAGCCAAATGTGGCTGTGAACGTGGGATACAATAATCGATAAACTGACTATAATTTAAGAACAGTAATTCGTATAATAATAATCCATAGGTCACCATAAAGCTTATAATAAGATGAATATAGATATACAAAATCTAGTTAATCAATAGTTAAACAATAAGAATATACATAGAACAATCGTCCATTAATAGGTCTTGGGAGTTACCCGTACTTATGTCTTCGCTAGGATATAACAGTTTCAAATACGCAATTCTGTCTTTGTAGATGATATATGACAGGGTAAATTGACACCATCTCTAAATCCTCAATCTTGAAACAAACCTTAACTTACTGGCATGTTTACTGAAAATATTATATCCACCAAATAAAAGTTTGTATATTCAAATCTCACTTATTCATATTCTATCAAACTTATTTATGTTTATATTATTATCGTTTTTATCGATCTGCCCAATGTACTTTTATTTCACAGATGATATACTATTTGATAAAAGACTTAGTAAATGTTTTACGTTGTATAAATTGATTTTTGTTTAGAGGTTAGGTGTTTATTCGCGAGACCGAAAGTCCCGGTTTCAATCCCTAGTAGTGAGGTCGTGCTGAAGAGTCTTATACTTGGAAGAAATAACCATCTAGTGCCTTCTGGTTTACAATAGTTGTTTGACTAAGATTATTCCATAATGTTAACTATGTAATAGATTTTTATTAGGCAGTTTATCACATAAATTCATTTAGTATTGTTTGTTTGAATCTTCCCATTGATGTTTAGGACTGCAACTGGTCAGTCTCTAATTGACATATGTGCATACTGTGCGTATTGCCTCGATATAGCCTAAATTCACAAGCATGGTAAGCAGAGATGGATAGTGGATAGCAGTGGAATCCAGGACGCGCATTTCGTCCTATTTGGGACTCATCAGCTGGATGTACCTGCATCTCAGAGTTGATGTTCACTCTGGGACTCGAACCCAATACCTTTCGCTTCAAACGCCATCGTGTTATCCACTCGACCACTGAGTCCTGATAGTCACTTGCTTGTGCAATGGGGTGAAGTTTACCCAGTTAAAGCACTGAACATTCTCTTTTTGTCCTCTCAATTTCGTAAACAACACCGTGGCAACGAGAAGGCAATGAATAGGACTTCCCTGGAAGAGGCTATATATTCGCG
>NC_031499.1:4730472-4780487 GCF_000237925.1 Schistosoma mansoni | reverse complement strand
CATTTAGTATTGTTTGTTTGAATCTTCCCAAATAGGACGAAACGCGCGTCCTGGATTCCACTGCTAGCCAATATCCATCTCTGCTTACCAAGTTTATCACATAGTTTTGATGATCATCACTTTTTCATTGAATTAAATTTTATATTTAATGTGAAAACTAATTTTTATGAGTTACAATGTAAATTAGAACAAGGATACTATATATCTGTTTATATAATTACTGAAAAACTCATGGTACTACTAATTAGAATACTATTAATAATAATCAGGACTCTATTATTACATAAATCGCTTAGTTCCTACAACTTTTATGTCAATAAAACTGATCGTGTTTTTCATGATTATGCGGTGTATGTTTATTTTTAATGGTTCTGTTGTACTAATGAAAAAAAGGTCATGTAATGGTTTCAATGTATTTGTTGTATGTATGTGTAAATGTTCATATGTTCAATCATATTTATACAATTATTTATTTCATACTATCTCATTTCACTCTCATTATGTTATATATGTATAGCGTTCAAATTGATTGACCGTGATAATATTCACTCTTTTTTTTTCAACAAACTAAACAAACGGACATCAACTAGAGTTACTGACTTTCAGAATTGCAATTGAACAATCTCTGGTGTTATATGTACATCCTGGGAGAATTATCATTCTTTTCTCATCATACAATAACCATCGATTTGTAATGAAAGATGGTAGTGCTAAATTATGAATCGATTGGAATTGTAATTGTGAACCAAGGTATGAGAACTTATGATATAAAGGTGTGCTCATTGAAAATTCTGAATGAATAGGGTTGTGTTTATACACTGTGAGGAGTCTCATATCAGAATGAGACAGTGTTCCGGAACTTCTTGGTTTTCAGGGATTGTCCGGTTAGAACTAGTCTGCAATCTAAAAACATCTTCAGATTAAATGATCTCAACATGCATACCATTCTGACCAGCTCGGTTCTCTTAAACGAAGTTGGTATCGTAGTACTCTTCTTTGTCTGTCAGTTTTTTTTTCGAAAAAACCCGATTATCTCAAGTGAAACATCTCTAACTTTAACATCAAATAATTTACATCGTTTTACTGTCACGTATGTATCTAACTAAATTCCTTCATCATTAAATATAACTATGCTTAAATATACTATGGATCAACAACCATATAGCAGATATTTTCCTAATTGTTTGTAACACAATCTTTCAGAATTAATGAATTATAACTAACAATAGAATCTAGCAATATATGTTTTATCCCATTTGTGACACGTCAGCTAGGCACTTAACTGTATCACAATGTTAATATTTATTCTGAAATTACAAACCAGTACCTTTCAATTTAAACGTCCAACACATTATTCATCAAGTTACTGAATTTTCACATAGTCACTAATTTGTTGAACGAGTATGGCGTTTGTATTATTAGTTATCTCGTTGATATTCTGGACTGAATTTCAGTAAATTGATCTTAGTTATTCTTATTGCTTAAATCTTTGCTTTTCGTAATAATAATAAAAAAATGTTTAATGGAATTTATTTACGTAAAGTACACTGTTGTTTTGTAATTTATTAAATGAATTTCATTATTTTCAGTGTACTTTTTAGTTTAAATGTGTGCAACTGGCAGATTGTGATGAAGGTCATTTACATCACAAACGCAATGACTAGTTGATACGATCGTGTTTCTTTTCAAAAAAACTCAAATGATTTTTAGTTGTGTAGCGCATCGGGATTCGTATGTTGTCACTATGCTTATGCGTGCTCTCATCACTACAAACTTTCTTGGTTTCATAGTTTATGGTTTTGTACTATAACTGTTGAAAATACTTCTTTAAGCTGGTTAGATTCATTCTGAATTGACAAATTAAATTTGACTATGACAAAGAGAAAGACAGGGAAGGAGCAGGAAGAGAGTAATAATACTAATAATAGTGATAATAATTGTAATGGCTTTATTTATTATTATATGTATAATGCAATTTAGAATCCTCAGCATGCAACCAGGTCTGTTGGGAGATATGAACTCACTGAAGACATCGATGAATGATTGCTCAATTTCGTGGATCGGTTGAAGTTAGACATTAACACCGTTGGATGCCGGCTCAGTAGTCTGTCGCTTAAGTGCTCAGGCGCGAGACTGGCAGGTCCTGGGTTCGAATCTCGGGAGGCGGGATCATGAATGCGCACTGTTGAGAAGTCCCATAATAGGACGAAACGGTCGTCCAGTGCTTCCAGGTTTTCCATGGTGGTCTAGCTTCAATTGACTCATGATCTCAACTATATAAAATTACTAACATTTTCACGAAACCCCCTTCTGATACAATATTTCAGAAAAATTTTCGTACTCTTTATTAAACAAAAAAACAATAGATTAATTACACACATATATATGTGAAATAAGTATTAAGAACCCATACAACCGTAAATTCCTAATATGCTCATAAATATAAGTTTTTGATTAGGTCAGCCCTTATAACCGTCGCATAATATATTTGTTAGATAAGAATGGTATTGTAGAGCGTCTGTAATTTTGCTTGTATACATGGATTCCAATGTATCGGCGTCTTGTTCTACCAGACGATATATAAGGAGAAAGATGTTAATGGAATGAATGTTTAGTATCTGATTAAACAATAATTGGCAGTTTTTTGTTAGATTTCAAGTGTCTATTCATAACCATATTCATATTGACATAAAAAACTCATCACATGCGTTACTAACTGCTTTCATCACTCTCTGTGACAAAGCGAAATGTTTTCTAAAAAGTTCAGCAAAGAATAATGGGGAGCAGTTGAGGATAATAAGTAATGTACAAGAATTCATAAATCGTAAAAGTAAATATCGAGCAATACCAAAAGCATGTAGACTGTTCATTTAATAAGTCAAATAGAAAACTTTTCGACATTAATAAAGCATAGGAAGACCACGAGAGAAAAGAGTAAAAGAACTGATTTGTTATTTATCATACGTGCATTATTTGTAGAGATGATTCTCAAGCGGTATGTGAAATATGAAGGAAATGAAAAGTGGTTAACATTATGCGTATGTGACCAACTATGTTTTCCTAATACTGTTGAATTTAAGCGTTGTTTACGCTTAACCGGAAATAGGTGATGTATACTTGCTTACTGATATCTGTTACCTCTCGTGGAGGAGCACAAGCCGCCGATCAGAATTCTCCATCGACGTATACATCCAAAGATTTTGTATTGTATACTTTGAAAATATGCTCAATACATTGTATTGTGGTGCATTCAGCTCTTATTTCGTTCTTTAATCAATCGAACGTTAAGCGATCTGTAATAGAAACTTTTTATCATCAAACGACTGTGTTTGAGCAAACAAATTATCTTATCTCAGTGGTCTATCGGTTAAGTGCTCTGGCGCGAGACTGGTAGGTCCTGCGTTCGAATACCACGAGGTGAGGTCATGGATGCGCACTGCCAAGAAGGAGTCCCACAATAGGACGAAACGGCCGTCCATTACTTCCAGGTTTTCCCCGATGTTCTAGCTTCAATTAACTCACGCTTTCAACTATGAAAATCATCTTTATTTAACCAAAGCACGAACACTGAACCTAGCAGACTAACATGAATTCATTTTTATTTCACAATTTCTCATCTGGTTCATACAGTCTAAATATAATAATATTAATCATCAAAAATCAGTGTACATAATTTATATCATAGTTTCATCATATTGGAAATGTTTTCATCAATGACGATTCATGAAAAGAGTAATAATTATGGAAGAACTAAAAGAGATGTTCATATACTAATTATAATGTGAATATTTGATTACATAAATATTTTAAGAATAAAAACTAGGAGTATGGAGACAGAACTAATTGAAAATGAAGTAATAATATTATAGGTATGTAGTTCTTAAAATATAAAATAAAATTGAATAACAGTACACATCCAATGATAAGTAAGAATTAATAATTAGTATCATAGAATAAAAAAATTATGTAATAAGCATTTATGAATGAGGTTACTATGGCAAGATCTCTCGAGGCGAGATCGTGGATGCGCACTGCATAGGAGTCCCACAACAGGACGAAACGGCCGTCCATTGCTTCCAGGTTTTCCATGGTGGTCTAGCTTCAATTGACTCATACTTTCAACTATGATGATAATAACTGACTGTTTTTGAGTTAATAAATTTAGTTGAAGTCTTTTTATGGAAATCATTTTAGAGAAGCATAGTAAATTAGACGCTCTTTATATATTAATGATCTTGAAAGACTTTAAGATATCAAAACTGTAACTACTGTCAAGCGAATGGCGTACAGTTGAACTCGTGGAAATTCACTGTCCTCTTAGTTGAAGCTTCTATGACATGTGTTCAGTAATGCGGACACTAACCTTCCTTTCTGTCCTTTCAGTATGTGTGCTTTGGCACATACATGTAAACTGGCAGAAACAATTCGAGATAATATAAGCTGGGGATTTTTCAACATATGACTGTCGTAATGAGCAGTTCGTTTAATACAGAGACATCAGCTTCTCAGCTGGATACATCCCTTTTATTATAGCATTTAATCCGAAATCAATCTCATTCATTATACTTAATGTAAACTTTTAATATGTAATATATCCGGAACACAAAATAATTGTCTGAATAACTTCAGTACTGAGATGCATTTATATCTGTCTGACGAGTTCCAAATAAGATGAAACGCCCGTCCAGCGTCCCACTGCTAGCTACAATCCGTCAATTTGAGAAAAAATATGACAAAATGGTTAAATCTAGATGATATAGTCAGAACATACAAATACTAACAAAAACGAAACAAAATTCAGTCCTTAATATTAACAAAGGGATGATTCAACGGTTTACGAGTAATGACATAAATTTGTTTGATTTATATCAATCTGAGATATTTATATATCGTCATTGTATAGTTTTTAGTACTTAAACTTCTTTTCATTTTCTCGCGTAGCTTTCTTGTGTCGTTTTTGGTGGATGCACGTGGTGGATCGATGCGTGGCAGTCGTCATCCAGGTCTACGAATTTTAGTCCCACCAAGTGCAGCAAGTGCTCCAACACGTATTACCTGCCGTATGTTACGACCTGAACGTACAGCTCGACCACCTCAATTGAATGATTGTGAAGGATTAGCTTGTCGGTAAATTTTAATTTTTTGAAGATTTTACTATTTCTGTAGACTGTTTATTCTAATGACAAATATGAGCATTTAAGTAATCAGTAAATCTAATTTGTTGAGCTTTATAGTATCAATCAAGTAGTTTTGTTTTTGGTTATTGTCAAACGTAGATTATGTAGATTATGTCACAAACCGACTTCAATTGGATTACCACTAAAAGTCAAAAAGAACAGAACTACTGTTCGATTTTGGCAGGGGACTTCTCAGTATCCTTGACCCCGTAACCTGTGAATCAAGCCCATGACCTTTTTCGGACTCAAAAGCAGACACTTAACCTTTGGACTACTGAGTCAGGATCTAATAGTACACAAGTTTTAGGTCAAACAATCCACGATATTGCATGAACATCTTCCGCCGCCGTGACCGGTGAATCTAGACCTTATCCGCTTTGTGAAAGCTACCCATTGGAGACAATGGAAGTTGGTTGCTGAAAGTCGTAGGTTGATCTGTACACAATTGGATGTCGGCTCAGTGGTCTGAAGACTAAGCGTTCGCGCTGGAGGCTGAAGGTCAGAGGTTCGATTCCCGGCTGCATGGTTGTCGGTGAGCACTGCTGAAGAGTTTCACATCACCGAGAAATGACAGTCTAGTGCTTCCAGGTTTTCAATAATCGTCTAACTTAGATAATTGATATCAACAAATAATTCAGAAGAATTATTTCTTATGAAAATTTACTATCAAGGACATCTGTCCTTTTTGTTTCTTACATTGGTTTAACCTATGTTTCCTTAATTTTGTATGCCCCATGTAGCATTATTGAGTTGGGACCGCATCCATGTCGTTTCAATTCACCAGTTCTGTTAGAAATTCCACATTTGCTCATTACGTGGTCGTCAACGTGAACTCGTTGTATTACGCAGTGATAATGCTGAAATATGGCGTGAACATTCACTAGAAGCTACAGATCAAGCAGTTCAATCAGCTGTGGGTCAAAGTTTCGGTAAGTATTCAGAATATTACGGTGTACATTCTCATTCATAGTATCTATGACATACTTTCTAATAAACAAAACAAATGATAATTAGTAAAGTTATAGTTTTTTTTATATTTCGGATCACATTCTAAAAGTCAAAGTGGCAACATATCCTTCAAGTTATAGATTAATATTACACAAGAATAGGCATGTCCAACTAACTTCATTCTATAAAAGTACACCAGGGAAGAGTAATTTCTTTCAGTATACATTGTATTTAGTGCTGAATACTTGGCTATAATATAAATCTTAAAGAATGACTGAATTCGTTTTCTAAGTTTCTGTTCAAGATTACGTATTAATGGCACTTATTCTCTTGTTAGTTGCTTATAGTTAACAAGGTACGTCTTTAGTGCTGAGAAAATTAATATTCTCTGTGAGACTCGAACTCTTGTGTCATTCAATGTTACAGTCCGTGCAACTTGGGTGTCAGCTAACCTGTAATTCATGATGATGAAGATGGGATTTCATTGTGAATGAGTTGATCGCGTATCCCTTTATTGTTCGAAGGGGTATTTTCACTTCCAAGTTGATCAGACTGTAGGACGATGCCTCTCTGTGATTCCTCTCTAAAAAGACTAGATTAGGGATGGTCTTCACTGCATGAAAGCTTTATTGCAGTGCTCAAGAGACAACTATTTAAGCCTAATTGCGTACGGCCTTTTTATGAGCAGTTTTAGATAAACTAGTACCGTACTTTTATAAGACCTTACCGCCAGCGATGGGGTTAGGTGAGGCGTGTAATTTTTAGGGCAAGGTTTTTATAACCTTTTCCTTCCATTATAGAAAGGGCACATCACTATAGCTGCTTATTGTCTAGGGAGAAAAAGTCACTGTCATCAAACCTCGCCACAGTCACTAATATGACTTCGCACACATACCTTAATTTTACTGCTTTTAGTCTAACTGCTCTATAGACAATCTGTCTAATATGGTAGAACCAGATGCACTTGATGTTTCAGCTAATATAGCTTGATTGAGTCATCAATATATGGAAGCCTGACCACAACGTCAAGATACCAGTTACGATTTGGAATTAGCCTGTACGACTGAAATATTCACAATGATTGATTACTGGTCAGTATCAACTGCTTGGTTTGTCTCATATTTTGTGTTGATTAAATTATACTGATCAGTTCGCGATGCAGCCTCTAGGTACAGTGGTTTTATGTAAGCGTGATGAATTTTCGTTGTTTGGTAGTTAAAGGGAATTGGAAGGATTGAGTGGTTGAAATCATCTCATGCATAGGTATTATCACAAACTTTTGTCTTAGTTTACTGGAACTTATTCTTATGTCTTATTCTTTTGTTATAATAATATCTATTATGATATAATGTTTTCATATCCACATCATTTTTGTTATGAAATTGACTTAAACAGACACATTAGAGACGCTGGAAGAACTTCGTGAGAAACGTATTATTCGTATATTGACTAATGATTTTCCACAATATATGGCAGTTGTTAGTAGAATACGGCAAGAATCATCTTTGGTTGGTTCAGATGGTGGTGTTCTTAGTTCGACAGTTGTTCCACAAGTACAAGCTGTATTCCCAGAAGGTGCACTACAGAAAAGAATTCGTGTCGGTTTACAAGTAAGTCTATATTTTTTAGACTACCCTGTTGGTCTTAAAAAAATTTCTATTACATAAAGTGTTTGATTTACAGATATGATCAACAGAGGATCCTGGGTATCACGCTACTTTTTATCGAAGTGTATACTAAACCTCAAGGATGTTAATACAAACTGTGAGTATTCGACGCCTATTGATCCAAGGCGTTATCATTTATAAGCGTATTTCGAAGTTTTTGGACATCTACTTGAAGCTTTTGAAATCATATTATATAAACTGGACTGTCATCATATTGTAACTAAGATAGGTTTCTAGCGTAGCTTTGATTTCTTGTCCAAATCCATCGAATATGGTACTTAATATGATAATCAAACAGCCAGTGTTGTACAGTACATTAGTTAATTCTTTTTGATGATAAAAGTACATTTTCTGGTTGGTAAACTGTACTAACAAGACAAACAATAATTAGCTTGTTTGTTTATACTGATGACAGTCGAAAGTTACATACACGTAAAACGTCTACTGAGTATCATTTATGATTCTACTTTACAATAAACTCAAAGAAAAAACAGAACAGAACACACTACGGAAATAACCTCTTCTTAAGCAATTCAAATTTATGAGTCACTCATACGGTTATAGTGGGTAAAATCCTGACTACACATCAACACAATTAAAGAATTATAATATGGGCATAACTATTCCCTAAGTGGAAGTGAATTGAGCGATAGGCCTGTGATAATTATCGCCCATACTATAAGAAAGTTTCTACAAAAACACCTCACTATAATTAATCATTTTTTGCGTTAAATATGATTTTCCAAATCTCAGGCTCAGCCAATTGCTCCAGAATTGGTTACACGATTATTTGGTAATCGTGTTACGGTCTCGCCAATTGTCACATTAGAACCACGTCGTCGTAAATTTCATAAACCAATCACTCTAACTATTCCATTACCGAAAGCTGTTGTTCGTGGTATGCTGAATCCATCGGTGAATGATTTAAAATCACAAAATGTACCAAGTTTACGATTGTTGTGCAGTATTACCGGTGGTACAGCACCAGCACAATGGGAAGATATTACTGGATCTACACCATTGTCTAAAGTGAAAGATTGTGTCTCCTTCACGACAACAGTTTCAGCGAGGTAGGATAAATAGTGGTTAGTTTTGAATTTTACTTTGTATACTCTTTTTAATTATTAATAGGTAGTCATTGACGCGGTTCTCGATTGTCCTTGAATAAATTATCATTTCTCATTGTACTGGGAAAAAAATTACTCAGTAAAAGTTTGATATTATATTGTATTGTCTTTAGCTCTTAAATGTCTATTAAAAATATAAAATGATTGGAATCTCAGATCTATCATATTTGAATGCTGTGTGATAATAATCATGCTGTTCTATATCAAAAGTTGAACTTGTCACCTTATACTTTTGATAGTGTTATACAATGAAATATAGGATGTGCATTTCCTTCCGTTTCTAGGTATTCAACATGATTTACCCTGATAACAGTTTAGATATTTACACTTTTACTCAGATCATTATACTTGTGTATTTTATATACTATTCAGAAAGAACTAAATGGTTATTCAACTGATCTTGATTTATAATGAAAGTCATTTTTTTACATTGAAACTAAAAAATAAAACCCTCATTTACTGAGGTTAAGTAAATCAAACAGTTGAAAATTCATGAGTCTATATATGCTAGACCACCATTGAAAACCTGAAAGCATTGGACGGCCGTTTCGTCATAGTATATGACTCGTCGGAAATGCGCATCTACAATCCTGCACGCGAAAATCGAATCCAGAGACTTCAATCTAAACCAAAGATATTATTGTCCAATTTCATTCGACCCACGATATTGTGCGACTATTTTCCATTGTCTTCAGTGGGTATCTACCTCACACTCGACACAGTTGAATTCTACATATCACTGCTTCCATCTGTAAATCCAGAAATTTTCTCTCGAAGCTAGTCACCATAGAGCGTATGATAATTGTCAGAATGGGTTTGTGGGCTGAGGAGCCTTGTATTAGAATAAATGGTCGTCTAGTGCATCCATGTTTTCAACGTTGATCGGTTCATGCTTTGAATGAAATTCAACAGTTCGCACAACCACATACTGACAAGTAATAATATTGTTTGTTGATGAACAAAAGGGTAATCATAGAGATCTATTATCTCATTGCATTATATTAAATAATAGCATCAGTTCATAAAGTCACTGACATTTGAACCTAGCCATCTTAATAGGTGCAGATTACCTTTTTGGGGTTCGTGTGACTATCATAACCAATGGTTAGAGACTTTGAACGACATGACTCAAAATCGTTTGCGATGGCGCAGATGCATCCATTCTTTGTCTTCTCGTAAACCCTGAGAATCTAAGTTCCTCATAACTTTTCTTGTTTTTATTTCACCAATTTATACTTTCTTTTAGAGTCGTATATTCGATTCTTAATCTTTCCTATTACCACTGATACTGTTACTACCTCTACTATTCTGGAATTTGAAGTGATAATTTCATCTGTCTGCTAATAGGGTATGGCAACTTGAACCGACATACATACATACAACTTCTACGTTATGACTGACTGACTGAATGACTGATCTAAATGATTTCTTTGTCTTAATTTCAGATTTTGGCTAATGGATTGTTCAGCTGTACATGAAGCTGCAGAATATGCAAGTATGCTGTACGCTGAAGCCACATTAGTTCCATATATGGGTAAATTTGTTGTATTTACCAAACGTTTGGATATGGATGAAGCATTAGTTCGATGTTTCTGTGTAACAGATGATAAAGTAGATAAGGTTAGTAAACTACACTTTTTTAAACGGTAATATAAAATCGCTAATAGACTGAAGTCTTAAATGTAAACTGACAAGTCCCAAATCAGCGGTCTAATGGTTAAGTGTTTCCCTCAAGACCCGAAAGTCCATAGTTGATTCACTGACTTGTGTCATGAATGCACACTGTTACATACTCTAATCAAACAGTCTCCACAATCTCCCACATTTAATAAAACGAATTTTTACAATTTTGTTTAGAAGACTTATTTGATCGTCTTTTTTTACAATACAAAATCATTTAAAAAATAATAATGTCATTTGTAAGGTTATGTCCACCCATAGAAGGGATAGGAGGGTTACGAATTTCTTCTGTACACACAAATTGGGGTGAAATGTACGGATTCTTATGGCTTCAGCTATATGAAGGAGACGAGAACGAACTCCGTTTGGAAATGATGGAGGTATACGATAGATCATTCGAAATGATTTCGATTTATCTACATTATGACCACTATCAATTAGATGTGCCAAGATAGAACTGTGTACTTTTAATCTGGCCCTTCCCAAACTATGCTGGTAGATGTTCACTCGTTCGTTGTTTAAGTTGCCTAGTAGTACGCCCGATATAGCTATCTCCACAGGAGCAGCTGAACTTGTAAATGCACATAGAGGAGTCCAACTCAGGTAACTTTTCCTTCGTTTGAGTAGACATCGCTGGTGGATTCGAGAAAGTCAACGCGTAGAATGCGTAAAATGCGTAGAATGTCCTGCTAATTACTTACGTTAACCTATCTTTCAGAGTATCACTAGCCACATCCCCGTTGAATTGTAGTTTCATGTAAAAAGATTTCTTTCGAACAGTTGAAATCTCAGACTTCTTTCTTGTATCATACATGTACTTCTTAATGAACGCACTAGGGTAGCCGATCTCTGTCAGTGAGTTATTGATAAATTCCAGCCCCTGACCTAAAGTATCTACTGAACAGATTTTTTTTGCTCTACTAGTGAGGCATCTAACCAAATCTCTATATTCTTTACAATATAATTATTTATATACTTCTTATTACATAATGATTTTAATGTTTTGTGATGACTATTCTAAGTCTAGTTACCCACGTTTGACCTCCTTTTTCCAATGTTTAACTATTGATAAGACTTTTGTTGTCGTAATTTATTATTCTTACTACTTTCATAGTTGAAAGCGTGAGTCAATTGAAGCTAGACCACCATGTAAAACGTGGAAACTACTACTATCAATACACCTGTCTTTTCACTATCAACTTGTACTTTTAACAATTATGCTCTGTGGTGTATTCTATTTGATTGTTATTATTGACTCAAATTAGCTTGATTGGTCTAGCATTTTCGTATGGCTAAGGCTTCAATAAACCTCAGTATACGCCCTTTTACATTTTTAAACAATACAACAAAGGCCGAGTTAAAATCAATCTTATGACTTGTTTCGATGATATGTTTGGCAATAGAGAATGATGGATGTTTATCCTCTACTCTTATTGGGTCATTTGATTCTATTTGTTTCTGCAATCCTGTTGGTACATGTTCACACCCTAATTTTCAGATCACAATTGCTCCTCCCTGTGTATGTGTGACCACACACATTTAAATTGGTAAACACAATCGTTTTCATGTCTTTTAGGTTTTGGATGAAGCATGAAGCTCGTTCTTTCTTTGATAATGACCTTCGCTTCATAATACGTTTTGTTGATGACTGATTTAAGCCTTTGTTTCCCTAAAAGGCTATTTGAATCACCTCTAAATGGTAAAGTGATGTAGACAGGCTTTTTTCCACCAAGGCTACAATGGGTCTCACTGTACCATGAACTTTCTATCTATTTATGAGTTTAAGTGGATAACCATTCCCCATTAACGTCTTGTTTAACAACTTAACATCATCATCGATAGCGTCGTTTGTGCAAATACGATCAACCCTGTTAAGTGGGCACCTTATCAAACCCCGTTTGTATTGCACAGGGCAATGGATCGTTTGATTGAGCCATCTCGTCTACTTAGAAGTATATCCAGGAAGGGAAGCTGGTCATTCTTCTCCTCTCCACATGAGAGACTGATGTGGTTTTGAATAGTGTTAAGTTTATTCAATAAACAATTCATGTCCTCCTTTCTTTGACAGACAGCCAAGATATCGTCCACATATCTCGTATAAAGTGCATATTTTTGATTAGGTCTTCAACCAGATTTTCAACATGTTCCATGAACACATCTGCTAATAATGGTCCTAACGGACTGCCCATAGCAACCTCATCGATCTGGTGAAAGTATTCGCCTTCGAAACTGAACTGAATTTTGTCAGTTCATAATAGTTATAAATCTTTAAGAATTTTTAAAGGGACAGGTAATTTAAGGTTGTTTAAAGATATGTAGTTACATAATATACCATTAGTCTTTCTCAAAGGTACATTTTGTGAATAAGGAATTCACATCAAATGAACACATTGTCTTTCTCTTGATATTAATATCACCTAAATGATCGACCAATTCAAAACAATCCTTCAGAAAATACTTACATAAACGTCTTCGAATAAGATCCAACAATTTTGTTAGCCATTTAGCTAGGTTATGTGTAGGTGATCGGCACATTGATAAAATTGGGCGTGAAGGAATGTTTGATTTGTGATTTCTAAGTAGTTCATATAAATGAGGATACTCAGAACTCATAGGTTTTAAGAAATTAAATTCCTCTTTATCAATAATATTCATGTGTAACAATTTTTCCAGGTTTGAGTTTACTCTTCCCTCTCGTTTGTTAATACCTCCAAATTCAACATCAGGCATGAATTTGCTTTTATCACTGAGGATGGATAACACCTTACTTTTATATTCACATTTGTTCATGATAACCACGCCTGATCCTTTACCAGGCGTCAACAAGACAATATCAGGGTTTATTCGTAGTTCTTTTAGTGATTTAAAATGCTGAGAAGTTAATATGCTTTTCTGCTTTGGCCCAACATAATGAAATTGGTGTGCTATATCCACCAGTTTAGCTTGACACCAGCTTCGGTTATTTAAAGACATAGGGGTTAGAATACTCAGTTGATCATATAGATTTTCAAATTGGGCATTAATTTCCAATTCAGACATTTTCGTTACAGGGACCGAGAAATTAAAACTAAAATTAAAAGAGAATGTTCTTCCTTTTCATTAGCAGATAATACAATGGAAGATAAATTAGTGACATACTTATCAGGATTAACTGGAAATAAATTAATACGATTGGTATTAATGCAAGAGCTTTTTTCCGATTCTTTCCTTTGTTTTCAAAATGACCGTACTGCAAAAGTTAATTATCAGATTGTTAGAAATGTATTGCGCTAATATATCACATAGTTCGGAAAATCTTCATCTTCTAATTACACTATCGAAATTTTACTAAAGTTTTTTTAACGGCTATCAGTAGAATCTACAACGTTCATTTTGCTTTACTTAGATGTAGATCAGACAGGTGACGAGTCCAGAAACAGGATACAGCATAGATCCTGGATCTCACTGCTAGCAACTGTCCAACATTACTGAAAGACTAATATCTGTTCTTGAAAAATCTGTCGATCTTACAAGCAATTATTCATTTATTTATTTTATTTGAAGATATATATAGTGGTACAAAGTGGCACCGAATACATATGGGCCACACAAGCCACTTGGTTTGTGTGTGGGCTGTGATACTGCCCGGGTGCCTAGACTGAAGCAGGTAGTCTTCTTAGTGGACCGAACCCAGAGCCTTCGACCTAAAGGTCTAATCCACAAGGCAATAGAGCAACTTTAGGAGATGCAGTCTCATGGTAACCGGTGACCAACGATTGGTTCATACGTCATTTGTTCCTTCAGGATCCTGGAGTCCATGTACACCATTGGTTTGAAATCAGAGTTTTCTAACTTCCGCAGATAGATCCCCCATATCCACCAACTCGGTCAAAGCACCGGACATTCGCTTTTCGTCCTCTCAGTTTCGTAAACAACAGTAATTCCACTGTGAGAAGGCAGTGAGTAGGACTTCCCTGGCAGTGGTTGTATGCACGTGACCATGTAAGAGCATTTCGGGAGGGAGAGCTGACGTTCCCCACTCTCGGCCGTACCAGGGCATTTGGGGGCCTTACAAGCAATAGTGCAATGATATCCTGAAATTATTCTTAGGGGGTGAGGATGACAGTTAGGGAGTTTATTCGAACCTATACTTTTTGATAGTCAGTATTCGTTAATCATGATAGCGCGCATTTCTAAAAATAATGTCATATTCCTTTGTCTGATGCGATATTTGTTTATACTATAGTCACTGGTTTTTCTAACAACCCAAACCATTGAAGATTGATCATCTAAGGATTATTCAAAACCTTATATACATTCGTAAATTTAGTCATTTATATATTATAGGATTAATTATTGAACTTATGAGTTAGTCGTTAAACCATTCGACGATCAACCGTTGAGTTGATAGCTTAAATCATGTCCTCCAATACCTTGATTAACGCCCAGTCGATTTGTAATAATGTAAAATCTCACACAAACAAGTGCATAACTCATAGCTAATAAGATTTTATAAATGAACTTACTACTACAACTACTACTATAGTTGTAAACAAGAACACAGGCGGAGACAACCAAATGCTTTTTATTACAACCTCACAGAATATCTTGGTAAAATCTGAGAACCATACAGTAGATACTTTATTCGTAAAATATTCATTAATTGTCTCGGAATTTTTTGTTTCTTCATTTCCGTACCAATCATTCTCTGTTCTCGTTCTTTTCTCTTCGATTTTCTCAATCTTCTGCTGCCAAACATCCCACATTTGATTAGTGATACATACTACTTATACCTGTCGACATCAGTAACACACATTACACTATTCAAATGTAAACTTACCGTTATTTTGATTCATATATTATATCAAACGAGTTAAATATAGTAAGAGATCATGCTATAAATTGTTTATATATATACAATCTGTCAGTTAATTGATTCCATGAATGATTTACGATGAATTTCTAGAAAATTGTTTATATTACATTGTATGATAATGTAGAATTGATGATTATAATTATAGACGGTTGTTTTATTTCAATTCGAAATGCCGTTCACGTCAGTGTACATGAACGAACCCGTGTGAAATTAATTTTAAAATCTTTGGAATTATTGAATTTTAGTCATCTGAATGGTTCACAGTTTAGACCTAAATCATTTTATGTTAATGGATATATTTAAATGTTATATGGTAAGAGATCATCGTCGCCGTATCAATAGTCAATAGATTGACGATTTTCTGTTTCGGATATCAATGTTAGGGAAATAGTGTCGTTTAAATTTTTTTCTATTTCGTTTTCTTTTTTCTATGAAGACTTTGGAATGCCAAGAAGGTTTTGAATTATGCGCTGCTTCACCAGAAGTTGAAATAATTGAAAGTCGACCAGTATGGCTTGAAACAGCTGGTAATTTATTACCTGTAGCAAAATTAAGTGAACAATTACGTTTACATTTCAATGCATTCCATGAGAATAGACTTGCATTTCCAGTACGTGTAAAAGATCTTCAACAAGAAGTTATTGGTAAATTAGCATTTATGCGTGAACCACGACAACCAATTCGAGTATGTTTATTTTATTTATTTATTTATTGTTGTTGTTAATAAATTATTCAAGACTAAGGAAAAATATATTATTCCTTAAAATTACATTTTATATCTTAAATACAAATAGGTAAGTTGTACTTTGTACTTGAAAACCATTCTTTATGATAAATATCTGGATAAAAGTATAATGCTTACTTACGCCTGTTGCCCTTCGTGGAGGAGCATAAACCTCTCACCAGTATTCTCTATTGAACTCTGTTCTATGCAATCCTTTCCAGTTGCTATTCATCTTTTTGGTGTCTGTTTCCCATTAACGATGCAATATGTTTATTGGTCTGCCTCCTTTTTGCTTCCCTTCAGGATTCCAAGCTAGGACATGCCTCGTGATGCAGTTTGATTTCCACACTGTGTGTCTTATTCACCACCAGTGTTTTTTTTCCTAATTTCCTCTTCATCTGGAAGCTCGTTTGTTCTCTCCCACACTAGGCTGTTGCTGATAGTATTCGGCCAACGGATATGGACTATCTTGAAATACTAGGACGAACTATTTAAAATAAAGTAAACGAATTTTCACTTTAGAGTGAAATTTAAAAACGAATAAATGAATTTTATCATTCATCTAATGAAATTCACTGTGGAAATATATATTTCCATGGTACTGAGAACGTTTAAAATTGTGAAAGAATATTCTTTTTGGCATGATCGACTCAGAGGTCTAGAAGTTAAGCGTTCACATACGAGACCGAAGTTCTTGGGTTCGATTTCTCCGTGCAAGATCGTAGATGCACACTGCTGAGATACTAGGAACCAGGATGAAACGGTCAACCAATGCTTCTAGGTTTTCATTAGTAGTTTAACAATGATCGATTCAGGATCTCAATGAAATTTCACGATTTCCACTACCATATACTGATAATGGAAAATATGTTGTTTTTATTGATTTTTCAACTTGTAAAATTCTAATCCTTTTTCTTTGATGTAAACTTCTTGAAATTCATCGAACTATATAGAGAGCAATTATACCTTTCAGTAATATTGTTTTCATAATTGTTTATGAATTATCGTTGAAATAGGTTGTAAAAAACTTTCTTTTTCAGTTTCCAAGATTCAAATAACATTGTGTACTTTTATTAATCTAATTCATCTAATAGAAAATTTCTAAAATTTACTAACTATTATTTATATCATTCATTATTGTGATTAAGTCACGAAGTTATTCATCAATGTGATCTGTAACTTAGATCATATGTCATCCATTTCAAATTAATGATTGATCTTGGAATTATTTTGATTAGTTAAGCATATAGGTAGTGCATATTAATAGTAAATGAAACTAATATGTATTGATAACCCCCCCAGAAAAAAGGTTTACTGAATTTCAGTGTTCACATAGCCAGATGTGATAATAATGGTAATAAGTGAAGTAGATGGAATTTGCGTAGCAAAAAAATCCAGGATACATTTTTCGTCCTATTTAAGACTTATCAGCTGGATGTAGTTGCATCCCGGTGTTGGAATTCATTCTAGGACTCTAACCCCCGTGCCGTCCGCTTCAAATACCGACGCTTCATCTACTTAGCTACTAAGTACGCTTGACCATTCTCATGCACAAAGTGTATGAGTTTTAATCTAACTCGTAATAGTTTGGCTCAGTAGCTAAATGGATAAAATGTTGACGTTTGAAGCGAACAACACTGATCCGAGTTTCTGAATGAACATCAACTCTGAGATGCAGGTACATCCAGCTGATGAGTCCCAAATAGGACGAAATTCGTGTTCTGGATTCCACTGCTAGCCACCATCATCTCTGCTTATAATACACACAAATAGCTATTATTCAAGTATCATATTCTTATAAATATATATTTTGTTTATAACAAAGCATGAAAGTATGCACTATTAGGATTCATTATAAGTCGTTTTAAACTGATCCGTAACTGGAAAATTTACTGCAATATTTTCATAGTTAAATATAGGTGACTAATATATTTGAAACTACTCTTTTTGTATTTATTTTTCGCATCTACACTAATGTGATTCATTTAAATTATGTTAGAAGCCTTCGATAATGTTTAGAAAACTTTTCAGAAATCAAAAGAAAATTATAGAAAATACAATGACCAATTAATAACTCTCTATAGATATTGCAGTACTAACCGGAGACTAGAATGCACAAGTCGGGCGTCTAGGCACAGAAGAGAGTCGTCTAGGTGGCCATTGGTGACGTGTTGATCGCAGGACAGATAACGGGGACCGTCTACTGCAACTGTGCACAGACCACAACCTGTTTCTGGCTAGCACTAACTTCCGGCACAGTTATCTTAGCGTCAAATATAATCTAATAAATACATAAAATAACCTTGAAAGTAAAATACCTCTCATATTTCCCACCTTCAGTTTTCAATTCAGAATTGAAAAGTAGAAGATTTCGGTAAACGATAAAGTATATCTTAGCGTTCAAATACCAAAACATTTAGAATTAGTACATGTCTATGTATACCGCTTTTAGCTATATTATTAAAAATATGTGAGAATGAATAAGATCATATAAATCCCTTCATCAAATTATTATTTCCTAAACATTACCAAAAAAAGAAATGAACGAAGTAATCTAACAAGAAAAAAAAAAGAACAAATCAACTTATATAAGAACTTTCGTCTAATTCCTTGAAAAAGCTTGAACCAGATTGCCAGGCGAAACGTTGGATTTACTTCAAATTCATTCGCTGAGATTTTACAAATATATTCTTTCTATTTAACAACTTAGCATTTTTTTTTTCATTATTCATAGGATGGAGATGGTGATTCACAATATATCTATCATGAAATAGCTCCTATTCAAAAACCATTATGTACATTA
Source organism: Schistosoma mansoni (assembly GCF_000237925.1). NCBI lineage: Eukaryota > Metazoa > Platyhelminthes > Trematoda > Strigeidida > Schistosomatidae > Schistosoma > Schistosoma mansoni. Next base: position 4,761,506 of record NC_031499.1, on the reverse strand, counting down.
GAAATACGACTTAGTTCAGATAATGGTGTTAATGGTCAACATGGTCATGATCTTTCATTGATTGGTTTAGAAAATCATCCAGAATTTTTAGATCAATTAAATGAAACTAGTGCAGCAGAATTAACAATGGGTTCATTAAGTTGTGTATTTCCATATCCTAAACGTATTATTAATGATGAACAAATTGTTAATGGACAAAATAATGAAGTTAATAAACCCTCTGGTAATTTGGCTTCAAGTAAGTTTTTTTCTTTTTTCAAATCAACTATAGTAATTTTTTAAACTATCCATTTTACTAAAATACTTATTATATGGCAAGCAGTGGAATCTGGGACTGATCCACTGGATCTACTTGTATCGTACTGTTATTTTATAGTTGAATTTATATGAACAAATTAGTCAAAATTTAAACTTACCATAAATGTTACAAGAATTAAGTTGATGGTTATAAATTAGATGTACAATTCTTAACTGCTCAAATTTGATAGGTCTAACATTTCACATTTTACAAATGTTCATTCACATTGAATTCAAGTGGGGGGAGGTATCATGAAATTAAAAGTGTCCCGTCATAAGTTGAGCTTCTTAAGTCAGTCAGTCAGTCGATTACAAACACGACTTCGAACCTGGAACATTATTTATTTACTTACCTACTTACACCTGTTACCCTTCTTGGGAGCATAGATCGCTGACTAGGATTCTCCAACCAAATCTATCATGGGATTTCCTTTCCAGTTGTCCTCAAGTGTTACTCGTTCTTTCGGTGTCCACCTCCAATTCCTAACACAATGTGTTGCTTGATCTTCCTTCTTTTCCGTTTCTCTTCAGGATTCCAAGTTAAGGCTTGCCTCGTGATACAGTTTGATGATTTCTTTAGTGTGTGTCCTATTCTTTTCCAACATCTTTTCCTAATTTCCTCTTCAGTTGAAGGCTCGTTTGTTCTCTCTATAGTAAACTGTTGTTGATGGTATCCAGCCAACGGACATTGAGTATCTCGCGCCGACAGTCGTTTAAAAATACTTGCACCTTGTTTGATGATGGGTGTGATAGTTCTCTAAGTTTCAGCTCCATACAGTAGAACTGTCTTGACGTTCGTGTTGATGACTCTGACTATGATGTTGGCCGATAGTTGTTTCGAGTCCCATATGTTCTTTAGTTGTGGGAATGCTGCCCTTGCTTTGCTGATCCATGTCTTTGCATCTGGGTTAGATCCTCCTTGTTTATCAATGATGCTGTCCAGGCGTGTGATTGTGTTGGTGTTCTGTGTTGTATTTTATGATCTCGCTTTTTCCCTTGTTTATATTGAGGCTTACTGCTGTAGAGGCTGCTGCTACGCCTGCTGACTTCACATGCATTTGTTGCTGTATATGGGATACAAGAACTAGACAATCTGCGAAGTCCAAATCGTCTAGTTGCGTTCAAGCCGTCCATTGTATTCTGTGCTTCCCCTCAGATATGGAGGTCTTTATAATTCAGTCGACTACCAGAAGAAAGAGAAAAGGCGGGAAGCATCAGCCTTATCTGACACCAGCCTGCTGATCTCAAATCTGGGCGTCTACTGGACTCTTCATTCGGTTCAGCAACACTCCGTTGAAAACCTTTCCTGGTACCTATAGTAGTATGATTCCTCTGTAGTTCTCACATTTTCTCAGATCTCCTTTCCTTTGTATCTTTACGAGGTATCCTTCTTTTCAGTCTGTCGGCATTTGTTCTTCCTCCCACATCTTACTGAACAGAACATAAAGCACGTTTGCAGTTACTTTCACATCTGACTTCCGTGCTTCAGCTTGTATGTTGCCTGGTCCTTCTTCTTGATTTGTCTGATGGACGTTCTGATTTCCTTGACTGTTGGTGGGGTGACATCTATGGGAAGGTCTACGTATGCTGCTTCAATGTTCAGTTGGGCGCGTCTATGCAACAGTTCCTCAAAATGTTCTACCCATCTGTTCCTCTGTTCTTGAATCCCGGTGACTGGCTTACCTTTTTTGTCCCTGACTGGTCTTTCTGCTGTATTATATTTCCCTGCTAGTTTCTTCGTTGTATCGTACAGTTGTTCCATATTTCTTTCTCTTGCGGCTTTTAAAACTATCTTTGCCAGCTCTTCCACGTGTTTCTGCTCTTTGGCTCCAATACACCTTTTAACTTACTTATTTGTTTCAGTTTATTTAGCTTGTGCGTTGACTTTTTCTGCTCTTGTTCGTCTGTTGTTAATTGCTGCCTTCTTATTCTTCCTTTCTTGAAGCTTTCTCAGGGTTTTCAAACAGATCCATTCCTTATGATGCTTCTTGCGACGCAGAACCTCCTGACACATTAAAGTTAATGCTTCTTTGATCGTTTTCCAGTTGTCATCCATCGTAGTTTCTTCTTTCAGCAGATCTTGTAAAGCTTAGAACATGTTCTTCTAAATAATGACCTTTGAAGTCCCGAGTCAGAGTTTAAATGGTTTTTGGTTAGCGTTGTTTAGCAAAGTTCTTTTCTATCTTGCTGGTCTCATGCTCAACCCCGTCCTTTATCCGGGCTTGAAACCGGCATTAACTCTATAAGGGCTACAGGCGGAGTTAGAACCTGGGACATATATATGTATATCTATTTGCATTGCAAAATAACATCAGTAAAGTTATATGAAATACTAAAGCAGTAGAACTAGTAACAGTATCAGTGATAGTAGAAAAGATCAAGGATGGACAGTATAATTTGAGAGTAATAAATAAATTCTTGGAATACAAAAATTATAAGATAATTTTAAAACTCAAGGTCTCAAGGAAAACAAGGAGTGAATGCATATCCGCTATTGCGATTGATGATGAACCACATCACCCAACGTCTTCAATCATTGTTTATAATGTGACCAAAATCTAGTCAAATAATCAATGTACACGGCTCAATTCAGCACTCATTGACTTTATGAACTGATGTTTATCACAGTATATGTTGATAGATAATTGATTATTGGAGTTTAAGAGACAATCCCAAGGATAATAATAATTTGCATCCAGCTGACGAGTCCCAAATAGGACGAAACGCGCGTCCTGGATTTCACTGCTAGCCACTATCCATCTCTGCTTACCATAATTTGCAAAATAGTTTGAAAGTCTATTGTTACTGATATTCCTGCCACTTCTGAAACACAAATGGGTACGGGTTTACAGTTGAAGCCTAAACACCTTGATGATATAAACTCATGCTGTAAAACTAGTTGATAGCACGGCTTGCAATCCCACAAGGACCATCAATCCTCTCAAGATTGTTGGTACGTTTTACTGATAAGTGGTAACTAGAAAAAAAATATTGGGTTGAACAGTGTTTCCCGAAGACTACCTACACCTGTACCATTTATCAACTATTTCTGCAAATGTATTTTGTTTCATCTTATTTCTTTCTGTCTTTCTCCTTCAATCAGCTTATACATCAGATGTAATTGCTCGTAGTCAAATTGATTTACTGCAAGTTGCTAGTGAAATCGGCTCAGATTGGCCCAAACTAATCGAATTCCTCTTACCTCAATCTCATTTAAATAGTTCATGTACTGTGAATCAATTAGTTAATTGGATTAATGAAAGTGAACCAAAGTGGCAAATTGAAAGAAATCGATTAGCTATGGAAATGGGTAAAATAACAGGAGAAAATGACGGTGGTGATGTAGCTGGCAGTTTTGGTGGTCCAATTAGTGTAAATGAATTACGTACAATACAAGATCAAGCATTAGCGGTATTATTGGCATGGCGTGAGGAAAATGGAGATTCAGCCACAGGAATAATAATAATAATAATAATAATAATAATAATAATAATATAGTTGTATACACTAAGTTCCTCTTTATCAACTTTAAAAGACCCACAGTTTATTTCATGTACTGACTTTTGTTAAATAACCATTTAAAACAAGGAAGCACTGTAACGGCTGTCTCATCTGTATGTGGATTTCTTTGAAAGGACCTTAAGGCCTTGTGAGGAAACGTGAAACATCGGTTACCAAATGATTGGTCTATAGGTTAAGTGTTCTGTGTGAAACTTGTGAATTAAAGGTTAGATCTCTGATAGGCTCGTGGGTACTCACTGCAAAGGCATTGCGTACTAGAACGAAACAACGATCTTGTCCCTCTTTACTTGTACTGTTTCTGGCTAAGATTATTTTATAATGTAAAATTGCAAAATCTTTATAGATTTATCATTTATTTCCAAGCCAACTAACCTCAGAATTCAAGTATACAATTCGTGAATCATAAATCTTTGAACTTGATTATGCCCCATATTTATCGTTTTTAATAAAACATTAAGCTTGAGCTTCACATATTCTATTATACTTTCTTACTACATTTGAGTGCAACAAAACTTTAAAAGTTATTTTTTAACAGTGACAGAATCTCTTCATTTGATCAAGTTTCGATCACAATGTTAAAAGTTCTTCGTCGGGGTTGACTATATATCTTGGTTCAACTGTTTGATCTGCCTTGTGTTGTCCGAAAAATCTCGGTTTTCACTATGGGACGTCATAACTCCTCTATACGATGATCTTTCTCCCCCTGAAGGATGAGTTTAACTGATTTTTTGGATCCAGTTCATTCCTAGGAGATTGAGTTGCTGGCTTTACTACCAATGCTATTCCTTTACACAAGCTTGAGGCCTGCCGTTGCTCTCAGACGGTTTCACTCAGAATTATATATGTTTTTAATCATGGTTTTAATTATAACACCATAGTTCAATGATGTTTTTGGAAATCATTTATTACATTTCAATTTCCAGGCTTCCATGTATCATTTCAATTTGATCTTGATATTGTCACTGAACAATTACAATAATCTATTCCTTCAATTATTTCCTTGTTCACTTACTTTCCTTTCCTATTTGAATATTAAAATGTATATACCATCTTAATTACTTACATATAGATACAATCAGATATGATGATTCATTATAGTCACGTTCAGAAAGACTTATTGAATATTGACTAATGGAATTGATTGTCACTTTTAGTTAAACACTTTCCTGACAAATTTCACCATTTCATTTTACTATCGAAATTTATCTAACATATTAACTATAACTGGTTCATAAGATTGTCACATTATTTTAATCAGAAGTTAGCCTGGTAAGCTTCCTATATCTCTTTTTCCACAGAAAATATTAGTTTCTTTTATTATTTAGACCTTCACATATGATTAGAAACGACTGATGGTAAATACACGCATGTGTCATGAACACCAACGTCCAAGTTAACTATTTCTGTGCAAATTAAAGGAGAAATGGGTACAATATTTTCTTCGTCTTTGATGAAAATACCGTAGTGAATGTTATCGACCGTAGACGGGATCAAAATCTCATAGCTAATATGATAGATTTACACCTCCAAAGTAGTCGGTATTCAATAGTTTACCCAGCACTTGTTAAGATTTATTGATTTTTAAGAGGATTCATTAATCCTAAGTAGAAAAAATTGCTACTTTCAGATTAACAACTGGTTCTTCACGAACGAAATGAAAAAAGTATTTCTCGGGTATCTTTTGAAAAAAAAAGCATAATTCTAATTCCTTTATGTTACTGACTTGACTAAATTGTAGTGAACAGAACATGAGTGGGGACAATCGAATGTATTTAAGCACAAAATTACAGGCTATCTCACTAAATTCTGATAACCATACAGTCAACAGTTAATTTGCAAAATAACGAGCGATTATCTTAATCTTAACTGTTCTTTCTGCAAATATCAGTCCGTCTTCTCTGATTTCATTGTTCATGCATTTTCGTATCGATTGCGCTTCATTCCTGCTCTTTCCTTATCGATCTTCTGCCAAAATACATTCTATGTCTGACCATCACCATACACTACTTATATGGATATAAGTAGACCACACTACAAAATGACTGACCAAAGTTTCTCAATACTAAATTTCATATTTATTATTATTGATTATGAAATCATATTGTCATAACCATTTCTTGTGATCATGTTCCGAGTATAGTTGATAAAATATGATTTTATTCCAAGTATGAGGTGATTAACAAGTAATTAACTTTTTCTACAGATGACCATTTTTAAGGTTATCAATATGAATTTCCATTGATTATCCTAATAATAAAACATTTAAATGATCTATATTAAATTAAATAGATCTGTTGTAGATACCATATTGGTAATGTTGAAAGAAATCTTCTACAAAGAAGGTTTCATTTTGCAAAAAAAACATTACCCACTGCAAATAAAATCACTTCTTTATGAACTCTATACTCAGAGATAACTATCAAAAACATATCCGACAGTATAGTGAATAAAACTAGTTGAATCTCTGGAACAGCAAAATTCTAAGAACTGTTTTAATGACTTTATACTTGGTTGAATTACATAGGTGTTTTACAGTTATATATTTTGTTAAATCATTATTAACTTGCATAAAATGGAGATTCGTTTACTTGGTTTTAAGTCACAATTTAATCGTGAGGGCTAGTAGATATACTGCTCAATAGCACAAACTTAATTAAGTGAAACGAGGTTCGAACCTGTGACGTTGTAGCTGGAAATTAGACTCCTTAGCTATTGAGCCACTTGTTCACTTAATTTTAATGAGCATATTCATACACAATATCATTTTGATTATCATTGTTATTAATTATATTGATTATTTTTTGTTTCATTTCACTAAAATAGGCAACGAATTAGATTATGCACTTCGTCGAATTGGTCGTGAAGATGTTATTAAATCATGTATGCGTGATATTCGTTATGTACTTGATGCTGATGAACATGCAAAGGTGAATTTAACTTATACATTTCATATTATTTCTTATTTTTATAGTCATTATCTTATTTCATTTTAATCATAGATAATTTAGTTAATTAATTTAAAGTGACTAGTGTTATATCCTAGCGAAGACATAAGTATGGGTAACTCCCAGGACCTATTATTGGACTTTTACTTTCTATATATTCCTATTGTATAACTATTCAGTAACTAGATTATGTATATCTATATTCATCTGATTATAAGCTTCATTTTGATCTATTGATTGTTATTATACGATTTACTGCTCCTAAATTATACTCAGTTTATTGATTATTGTCTCCCATGCTCACAGCCACATTTGGCTTGATTTTGTACAAATACTATTTTCTATTTTATGGTGTGATGTGGTCTGTCCGTCTGGTATATAAACAAAGTATGCTTGAAATAAACGATTCTCATAGATTCGTATAACAGAATCTGTCATTGATGTTCTGGACTCAAGTGGAAGGGCAGGGCGGATAAAGGACCAATAAGGACTCGAGATTACTCATACTGATCGAACGTCATTGATTGTCACAGTGTTAAGGTCGAAGAAGTCGTATTTCGATTGGTGGCTAATTCACGTGATAGAAGCCGGACATAAAAACCAATAACGAATTAGCATACGTCCTTTGTTTATTTTGTAAAGTCATAACAAATTGACGACGACCTTGGTTAAGACGACAATTAGTCCCTTTGATAAATTTCGATAGTGTAATAAGAAGACGAAGGTTATCAGAACTATGTGATATATTAGCGCAGTACATTTCGAACAATCTGATCACATATATACCAATTTAAATGTGTGTGTGTGTGTTCACACATACATAGGGAAGAGCGATCGTGATCTGAAAATTAGGGTGGGTGAACATGTACCAAAATGGTTGCAGAAACAAATAGAATCGAATGACCCGATAAGAGGTGTCAAATCGTTTTCACATTATTATTATTATTATTATTATTATTATTATTATTATTATTATTATTATCCTTGTCTACTCTTACCCCCTCCCCATTTCCAGTCTAGTTGACCTTTTATTTTTATATATAAATGTTCTTAACAAGTGTATTATGTGTGATCAGATTGTTCGAAATGTATTGCGCTAATATATCACATAGTTCTGATAATCTCTCTCTTCTTATTACACTATCGAAATTATTTAGTTATATAGTTTATGTAGACTTCCTTCATTTTAACTCGTTTAATTCAACTACAAAGTGTGAAGTGAAAAAAAATTAGTTATCAAGGTAAACACAATGTGAATGATAAACCTTTTGAGTTTTAAAATATGATTCATAAGGTTAGCAACAGAATAACTGATTGATGGAATTCGATTAGTACTAAAGGATAAGACAAACTTGATATTGATCTGTGATTATTCACTTGTGAACATACAAGTCCTAGAGAAGGTCAGTTGTGACTCAAGCAGCTCAATGACGTTATAGACTGAAAATCAGTGGTGGAGCTTCAAATCCTACAGAGAGAATAAGTTATTGTAAGATATTGTGAAGAGAAGAGAGAAGAAAACTGAAAGCAATCAAGATAACAACAGGAATGAAGGGACAAAGAAGCTGGTTAGAAACAAAAAGATGTGCAAATGATTTATTTAATGTATGATTTTGACATTTTATTAAACCACTGTGTGACTAACATGAAAACATAAATTGGTTATTCCCACCAAGTATTCGTTCACATTACAGCTGCACCTACACCTTACGAGCGTCAATCAGCATGAAACCTAAATTCAATAACTTCTGCCTACTACCCCCAATTAAACAGCATCAGAACTTGATGTTTTCGTGTTTGTTGTTATACTTCCATGCCCTGAGTCTCTAAATCCAAATGGCGTTGTAAATGGGGACGAATCGATAATGAGTTTCAAACAAACACTAAGCAATTATTACCATTTCTTTTCTTGTATGATTATAATTTGTTGGCGACCGAAGCCGTCCTTTATCAGACTGAAACGTTTGCCTAATTGTATTGTTTTTCTTGAAGCCCGCTTATATTTCATAGTTCCTAACACTTATCGTATCAAAGCATATCCGCAACACTTAACAAATCAAGGATAATCACTTTCTTGTTACGTGTATATCCCATGAGTTACCAATTTGATATTTAAAGTCATTCAGTTTATAGAGTTATTTCAAAACACATTTTGTATAAGACAAGGAAATTCGTCATACTCATAAGTTAATGTCGATATTTTATTTTTTTAAGTAAAACAAATTAAAATTCATAAATCACAGCGTATTTACTTATCTTACAGTCTTTACTCTGGAACATAGATATGCCTACCAATGGTCTATTATAATGGTATTTCATGACTTTAAGATGGCATACGACCCCAGTAATTTGAAGGTTCTATGATGATCCCAGTCACTGAAGGGCAACCAAAGTAGCATGTAAAGTATCTTAGTCAGAGTTTATAGAGAACTGTCATTCATTAGGGTTACAACTTCAACAAGTGCATATATGTGTATCAGGTTGTATGTTCACCGTTTTAACTTTTGTTATTAAGAATGGTTTTGCTCCATTTTCAATTTGCTATTTATTTTTTATTTATTTATTGCTTTTAATCAATTTCTCAGGCTACTCGTCAAATAGATGAAGGTAAACGTTCAGACCCTGTGAATCCTAATTTGTCAGATCCATTCTCAACTTCTCTAGCAGCAACAACAACTTTGATGTCTGGTATGAACGACATAACAGCTGATTCAGCTGATGATGTTGTTAATCAATCTATGATTGGTTTTGATAGAACAGATGCATTAAAACATCCAGATGTAAGGATTACTCCGATGCACGATGAATCCGAGCCAATTCTTCAGAGTCATCTTGGCCTAGATAGTCAAAGTCCGAGAAAATCCGATGTCATCATTCATGGTATTAGTGATGAAGAGGAGGGACGACCTTCTCCTGCTTTACAACCAGGTCAGACTGAATTAGAAGAAGACAATGAAGAGTTTTGGCAACAACAACAACAAGCAGGGGTTGAACCAGCTTGTTCAACTAGTCAACAAGGTGGTGATCCAATGGTTATACAGAAACATGATGAAATAATTGTACATGAAGAAGCAGATATAATTCGTGACAGTGAATCAATGAGCAGTTCTGAATTGATTCTATCTGCTATGCAAGGTTCTCAACAAGAAATCTGTGATGCAGATGCGAAAATTGCAGATACCTTAAAGTTAGAAGATGAAGTCGAAGATGTACTTCAGAGTCAACAACAGCTGGAAAGTACTGCGGATTATCATAAAGGTGAGATTATTAATGTTGCTCGTTTCATATAACAATCTATTTTCATTTTGTATATAGTTTAAAATGAAATTAACCAGGTTCCTTCCTTTAATTTATATGATTAACACCATAGTTTAATCTTTGTCATATAACAACTGAAAACCAGGAAGTACTGGACAGCTATTTTGTCCTAGTATTGAACTAATCAGCAGTGCCCACTCATGACCTTCATGTCTCATGGAGAGCGCTTAAGTCAGGGCTACTAAGTCAGCATCCAATGATTGCAATTCAGCCAATGAAATAATACGTAAGTGGTTTCGAGAACTATCCTTATACGTTAGTTGAAATATTTTCTAGAGGATTGGTTTAATTTGTGAGTTGTATCTTTTACAGATTAATTTCGGTTGAGGTTCCATTGAAAACCAGACATACTGGAAAGCCTTCTTGTCCTGTTATGAATTTCCTCAACAATGCGCCAACACAACCTCACAAAGGATTAAATCTAAGACTTCTAGGTCTCGTTAACGAAACAGCTATCCACTGCTTCCTCGTTTTTGGTGACTGTTCAACTAAGATCAGTCAGTATTGTTGATTATAATCTACAACATTCTTCTCAAACTCGTAAACAGACTGATATCATCAGCATAGAGCCTAACACAGATATGCGTTGCCCAAGTTGCCTAACTGCACTAGCATAAATAAGTAAGAATAAAAAGGAGATCGAGATAATGTAGTAGCAAGGACAAAAAGAAAGATGAAACCTTGGGAATATGATTTTAAAAGACAGTGGAGTAGTATGTATGCAGAAGCACTGAAATTCAAAATACAGAGGTTAATAAAGATTGAATCTATCTTCACCGATATGAACGATTTTGAGATACGTCATCTAAAGTCTCTAGCCGTCGATAACAGTTATCATACAGACTCCGATTAGAAAGTCAGTGGCTTCATGGATTGATGTCACGTATTAATTTGTCTGCCCCTAGCTTTCTTTCAACCTACTTCTCCACTAGCAAGTATCGCTTATCAGGGTATACAGTTATTAGTTTGATTGTTATTTGTTGTATATTTAGAAGCGGACTTATTATCACCTACACAAATCCATCAAGAACAACATAGTACTACTAGTTTATCAGAGGATAATAACGGTAATATTGGTTTAAAACAATTGACAAGTGCCAATAATACCATCACTAATGATATAACACCTTCAACTAGATCACAGCCTACAAGTGAACATTGTTGGGATCAAGAAGATGATTTATCGGATATTGTTCTACAAAATGAAACCGATAAAATGGCTGAAACCGATATTCACTCGTCACATGATGGTAAATCTTTTTATTTCTGTTTTGAAAATAATCCTGTTCTTGCTTTTTTCATAATGATGATATGCTTCTGTAACAAAGTATAGGTCCTTGTCATTCACCACATTCACATATTTGTTGGTTAATGGTATTATTAGGCTGCCTGTCTAAAAAACTGAAAAACATGCAGTAGATCTAGCTGATGAGACAAGAATTGGACGAAAGGAACCTTCTAGAGTCCACAACTGGTCACTAATCATCTGTGATGAAAACAAATAAAGTTTAAGAGTGTTCGAGCTTGTAAATTCACCAAGTGGTTCAGTCGAACAGCTTTACTTGTCAAAAACCACTTCTTGTATTATACAAAATTGCAAGTTTTCAGCGGAAGATTTGATATTTAGAAATCCATAATGAAATTATGTGATCAACCTAGAGCATTATACTTGTAGTTCAATGAACAAAAGTATTCACTAGATGTTTGTATCAGTCAAGTATATGGTTATACTTTAATTTGTAGGCTATTTTCACCAAAGTTTTATTTCAGTCAGGCCACTTCTGGAAACTAGAGAGCACTGGACAGCTGTCCCATTCTATCATGAGGCTCTTCAAAAGTGCGTAACCACAACCCATTTAGGCATCAAGATCAGAACATCTAATTCTCTTATCAAATGCTTAACTATTAGGACCACTAAGTCGATGTAGAATGGTACAACTTCAGCTTCAACCAATCTATGATCTATTTTAATGACTATCCACAGTTATTGGTAACGACTGTTGCACTCTAGTTATGCTTTGCATCTAATCTCTAGTTTTATTTGGTTTGATGAGAACGTATGAATTGATTGTTGAACTAGATATTACTGACTGTCAAGCTTATCTTTGAATCCTTAAATTTTCGTCAAAATACACCTCAGCTTGAAGTCAGTAAGACTTCGCTTGCTATAAAGGTATTGTCCTATAAGGCAAATCAGAGTGTAAAAGGTAGAGAGCGAGCTCGTCATATCCTCGCCCGTACCATACCATTTCGAGAGGAACTAATAGTCACTTTCCCTCTTTTATTTCTCGACAATGTTATCTCTTTTCTTTTGTGACATTATTTTGGTCTCCAGTTGTATAATATTGTATCTGTGTCAAGGAAAATAAAGATTTCATATCTATAAGACAGAGTTGGAAGGTGGCTAACTGTGGAATCCAGGACGCATGTCTTGTCTTATTTTGAACTCGTCAGTTGGATGTGCTTGCATCAGTGTTGATAGTCATATCAGGACTTGAACCCTGTACCTTTCGGTTCAAACGCCCAACGTGTTATTCACTTAGCTGCTGAGACCATATAATCGCTAGCTTGTGCAGTTTTGATTTAAGTTGTATCGGTTGCCTGAATCTTCCTGTTGATGTTATGGACTACAATTGATGGGTGCCGGATAGGACAGAATGCGTGTCCTACATTCCACTGCTACCCACTATCCGAATTAGCTTTAAAAAAATGCTTATTACTGATGGAGAGATCAAGGGAATCCATTGAAGATGCTTACATGTTAAAGAACCCAGATCAATTTCAATTCATTAAATCAGCGGGAAAACTCAAACAATCAATACGAATTAATTTATATCTATCTGTCTATTTGTAATATGTCTATTTATCATTTACTTTCTACTCATTTTGATTAAATTCAGATCAGAGTAGTAATGCTGTAATGCTGCCAAATGATCATCCGTCAATAACTTCAGAATTAATTGATCACAATAACACTAATGTCGATGTTGATATTGGTGTCAGTGTTGCTGTTTCTGATCAGCCACAAAGTGTTGAAGCAGTCGGTCAAGTGTCGAATAACGAAACATCAGATGTAGACATAAAACATGCTCATCATGTTGGCAATACATCAAATCAACCGATAGATAATAATAGTACTAGTATAATGCAAAATCTTGAAGCATATGATGAACATGTTGTTATTGGTAATAATGAATTGGATAATTTGGAATCATCAAGACAACAACAAGATAATTCTGCTGAACATCGACAACAACCTCCAGTCATTGCTTCATCAAATGCACATCATGGTCTTGCATCTATTCCACCTAATGAAGATGGTGACAATACTGTTGGATAAAAGAATTACTTAGAAAAAAAGAAAAGAAATACGGAACAATACTAACAACAAAACAATAGAAACATCTCAAAGAGAAAATCCGGTTTCATATAGTTTTTGTTTGCCATGCTTTTTTGTTTTGTTTAGATCTTGTTTTTTTATTCATTATCATTTTAATTGTTTTATGCTTTATATAAGAACATGGATTAATGGGAGGGGCAGTAAGAGAAAAGTCACTTATCATATTATTGTTGTTTATATTTCTTTTCTTTTTCTTTCCACTTTCATTCACATGCACAAACTTTTGCTATGCCTTATCTAGTCATTTAAAAAAAAAACGGTGTTTGTTTCACGTGTGTTGTACACATATACACGCGCACGCACATTCACTCATACTTCTTTTGTTATACTCCTTTAACCAACTACGTTACTGATCAATATCATCAGTGCTCGACTTCCCATTATCTATATATTGCTTCATGTTTACTACATCTCTCAATGCAATACATATTTTTAATGCAAGTCATAATAATAATAATAAATGATTATATAATTTTAGTTTCTATGTCTAATTTTTTTTTGTATTTTTGTTTTCGATTGTTATTCATTGGATTGAATCATTATACTCTTTATTGTTATCTAAATTATATTGATTGGTATTGTAGAATGGAAACGTTTTCAAGGAATAAGTGGAACCCCCCCACTTTGGTAAACATACAAAATTTTCTTTTTTGCTATTATTTTATTGATTAAATAGTTTCTCTTTTTTTCTTCCTTTTTGTTGTTTGTTTTATTTTGTTTTGTTTCCATGTAAAATTTGATTTTTTTTTTTTAAAAAAAATTTTTTCATGATAAGTAATAAGTTTATGTTTAAATCATAAAGAATCTTCTATTTGCTGTTTGTTTAATCTTTTTTTTTTCTTCAGTTTTTCAGTACTATGAGGTTCCTTAAATTCGTTATTCTTTTCTTTATTTTTTTGCTTTTCTTCTGTCATACATAACCCTTTATGTTATTTTTTTAGTTTTTTTTTCCGTTTGTATCTTAGCAACAAATAAATACATAATGCTTAAATAATAGTTACAACGATATATTGAAAGTTATTCATTAGCTGTTATGATTGAATACTATTAGCACTATAATACAACTAATGTATTATCCTTAACAGTAATAATAATAATAATAATAATAGTTAAAGATGAGTACTGAGAACGTTTTCCAATATTCTTTTTCAATTCATGGATCTAGAGTGATTTGTATGTTAAAACAAAAAAAAATTAGATTTACTATTAATGTTGATTATTGGTCATTGTCACAGTCACCATCACATCTGCCATCCTCATCCTTAATGTTAATTATTTCGATAGGTTTTCTTCATTAAATTCTAAAATGCTGCTTACTATGTATGACCGTCCTCCTCTTCCTCCTCACTGTCATCATCATCATCATCATCATCACCACCCGACATCATCATTGAATATGATCTTAGTAACATGTGACAGTAAAAAATATGTTCTTGATTGGTTATATTTTTATTCTTTCATCGCTTTGTCTGTTATTTCTGCTATTTAATTCCTTCGGTTTTTATTTCTACCTTGAAATGACCACCTGTTTTGCTTTATGTGAATGTTGTGTGTGTGTGTGTGTGTGTATCTTAATTCATTTTTCCTGATTTTCTACAATGTTAAAATGATTAGCTAGTTAAGTAAAACTAATTAATACATTTTCATATTATGATTGTTTCATTGAGGTTTATCTTTATCAGTTTATTGTATTCTTGAATAATGAATATAAAAAAAATACTTGTGTATGTGTTTCTATGTTTGTACATATGTTCATCTGAGTATTCGTTCATTTTTATGAGGTCGGCTGAACAAGAATTTTAATCTTTTGATTTTACTCAATGTAAATGATTATTAGATGAACCCATGTTGAACAACAGATGAAAACTAGGAAGCAGTGAATAGCAGTTCGTTTATGGTATGAAACTCCTCGGGAGTGTACATCCTTAACTCTATCTGGAATCGAATCTAGGTCTTTCTGTCTCATAAGTCAGCTTCTAACCCTCAGACAACTGACATGCATGTCTAATTTAAACCAATCAATGATAGTTCGTAACCAACTTTCATTATCTTCAGGAAGTAACTGGTTAACATCCTGCATATTTGAACTTCAATGATGGTAGCTTTCTGGTTTTGCAGTAGACATATAACATGGGTTGATTAATGATGTTAGAAATATTTAATAACCTACGTAAACCTCTATACTGATGATTATTGGATCATTTGGAGGCACAATTCCATAAAGATGGGCGTAAACAGAAGGTATTATAATCCGAACATGTCATAAGTGAATTAGTATTCATCAATGGGATTGATTGTTTGCTCCTTTATATATTAAGGATTGACTGAAGTTCGAATTACACCACCACATGTTGTCCTAGTGATTTTAAGAGTTAAACGCTCGTCGTGTTACTTGAATGTTTTAGGTTAGATACTTGGTAGAGTAATGGATGCACATTATACCATTAAAAGTACATATACTGTCTTAAACCCTGAATAACTATAATGGAAGGGAGTTCAACCTCACTGCATTTTAATATACTTTGATTGATGTTAAAACATTGATAACAACTTCTAATTGACTCGTCATGAGGCCAAAACTGTCAGTTATTATCTTTTATTGTAATCGTTCATTCAAATCTCAAAGGATTTTAATTTTTCCTGTATAAACTTAAAACACAAAATAAATATTATTATCCATAATCTTTCATATTAGAATCATTCAGCTTCGGCTAATAGTAAAGTAAACAGTTAGTTTTAAATCAAACTCATTGTGGGGTGTAGTTAAGCTCTGTGTTTTACATACAATAGACATTAAATATAAAATCATATTTAACTAAATTTCAACCACTGACCTGGTATTTTGTTTATTGTTCTTCGAGATAATCTACTTCTAATTGTTTCATGTAAATATAGATAATGGTGTTATTTTTGCATATCTAAATTATCCAAGTTAGATAATGTGAAATTAGCAATCTAAGCTATAAAGAACACCCTATACTTTGATATATTATATCAAGATCTTACGTGGTTGGAGATAATTGAGAGGAAACTGTGAACCTAGGTTTGCTGCTTGTTGAAACATGTTTGTAATTTTTACGTATTAAGTTGAGTGATGTAGGTTTGAATCGTACATGGAGAATCCGTTCCCTCAAGATCAAAGGTACGCCTTGTTGACTATTGTCAATTAGTATGAAACATAGATCAGGCAGGATTTCCTATCCAACTATCTCCTACCACCGAACATCTCAATATATTGGCAGAGTTGAAACGTGAGTGACAGTGTGATGCATGCTACTTATGTCGAAAGATGTACGTAGTATGTTACACCAATCAGAAGTGGAATGCCTGGCAGAAGGAGGCCAAGAAGATTGAGTTGAAAAAATGGGAATAAAAAGGAATTGTGAATTGGAAGAATCATGGAGAATGTGGATGACAATTGATGGGAGATTTGCAAATGAAGTATTTAATATATGGTTCTCATATTTTGTGAAGACATTCTGTAATTTTGAATCAAATACGTAATTAGTTGTTAACATAGAAGTATTCATTCATAAAAACAGTATTCGACCGTCATTAAAAGAATAGGCTAACATAACATTAGCCACTATTTAATGATCAGTTAGTTGTGAAATTTGTTGTTGACTTGTATATATTATTCTATCTCTATGTTTAAAATTAACCTTCACTACACTCTGGCATATTCATTTATTTGAACACATAAATATTGGAACAAAGAGGTACCAGATATACATGCGCCACACAAATCTCATTTGATTTTTGTGAGCGCTGTGATACTACCTAGGTGCCCAAACCGAAACAAGTGGTTTTCTTAGCGAGCCACATCCGGAGGCTTTGACCTAAAGATCTTATCCACAAGGCACTGGAGCATCGTGAGAAGGTGCAGTCCCATAGTAGCCAGTGACCAACGATTGATTCATACGCCATTTGTTCACTCAGGATACTGCAGCCTATGTGCACAATTGGTTTTGAATCAGGGTTTTCCAACTCCTCTAGGTGGATCTTCCGTGTCCACCAACCCGGTTAAAGCGACGGACATTGGCTTTTCGTCCTCTCAATTTCGTAAACAACACCCTTGGTACAAGAAGTCAGTGAGTAGGACATCCCTGGCAGAGGCTATATACGCGTGTCCATATGAGAGCATTTTGAGGGGAAGAGCGGATTCTCCACACTCTCGTCCGTAGCAGGGCATTTAGGGAGGCAACTCTGGCATAACTAAAACGTTTCAAACTGGGTATTTTAAGGGGAGGATATTTCAAGGGGAGTTTTTTATGTCATATAAATTATGGAAAAAAATTAAACAGAAATGGTTGAACGATTTATTACATGAAAATCAAAGTGTTTATTATATAATTTCTCTGTTGTACAAAAAAAAAAACGGAAAACATGACAAAACTTTAAATATTGCACTAGGACAATACTACATACCCTCACTAAAAGACAAAAAAAGGAAAAAAAAACAGAATGAAAGGAACATGTTAGCAATAACTTTCGTTTTTCTTTACTTTGTTTTTCTCCTTTTTTTTCTTGAAAAAAAAGGGCTAAATTAAATTTCATTTTCTACAACTATAGTAAAGGCGATCGGTGTTGGTTTTGAAAGGTTAAAATGACTGATTTATAATATTGAATTTAACTAAACTTGTAGGGTTACAATACATATTATTGATTAATCTTCAATAAAGCAGAATAAGATGGACAAGGTTGGTTGAATTACCATAAGTAGTAACTAAGTAAACGAATAAATCAGTGAAGAAAACAACAAGAAAAAGACAAAAAAATTATCGATATTAACAATAATAATAAGATCTGATTTTATGAATGAAAATTAAGCAAAACTAATATTGAATAAGTTGAAATATGTATGATAAAAGAAAAAGTAATTATTTTCTATCAGTACCAGCCATAATACTTTCTGATTCATAAAGACTATCATGTTTAGCCATAATACGCATTAATGGACGTAAACTAAGCCACCATTCTTCTTTTGGTAAACGATGTCTATAAAGAAGATATTGAATAAAAAGAAATATAGTATCAAATAAATAGAGAATTTGATAAAGATTATTTTCATAAATGATACACTAATATTAGTTAAAGAGAGAGAATAACTGGAAATAAAAGTGCACAAACGAATATGATATGCTCAGTAGTGACTGGCTCCATGAGGTAATTCCTGGAGTTCTAGTGAGAAGTCGTGGCCAGTGGAGCTAATTCATGTCAGGTAAAGACAGGTTTCTACCTCAGTACAATTGAAGTTGGTCGCGCAATTTCGTGGATTGGTTGAAGTTAGACATTAACACCGTTGGATGCCGGCTCAGTGGTCTATCGGTTAAGTGCTCTAGCGCGAGACTGGTAGGTCCTGGGTTTGAATCTCGTGAGGCGGGATCGTGGATGCGCACTGCTGAGGAGTCCCAAAATAGGAATAAACGGCCGTCCAGTGTTTCCAGGTTTTCGATGATGGTCTAGCTTCAATTGATTCATGATCTTACCTATATCAAATGAATATCATTTCATCCCTGTAAAGTGTGATCGATAAACAATCTCAGCAATGATAAGATTAAACACCCACCATCACATTAACTGTTTGGCATTACATGGCTATGCCCTGTTTACTTAATAATCATATTTTTTCTGTTTGTCGTAAATTATATTAGGTTGTTACAGTGGATTTCCCGAGTCCATCTAAGCTACACCATCATTGAAAACCTTGAAGCACTGGATCGCACTAGATTGTGGATGCGTACGGCTGAAGAGTCCCAATACTGAGATGAAATGGTCATTCAGTGCTCCTAGGTTTTCTATGATGGTCTAGTTTTAATTGACTCATTCTTTCAACTATTAAACTTCCTTTTCCTTTATTTTAAATGGAACTATTTAAAGTAATTTCATTATCATTATCATCTTAATATAATTAAATCTTTTAAAAATAAGTTTTAAAAAATTCATTTACACGAAATCTGTATGTTCTCTTAATTCCATAATATTTGAATAAGTTGTCTGACGACGTACAATACCAATTAATGTACAACATAAATGTCCTGGTGTATAGACTGTAGCTGTTTTATAAAAATAAAACAAAAAAATAAGCAAAAAAATATAAACCAAGATAATTACAGATGTTAAAGGGGTCTTACAGAAATTTTTAACTATCGGTTTCTGTCATTTAGTTGACATATACATCGTCGTATTACTAACGTAAGTATCTCAGATATGAGATAGTTATCCTCACCAGGTAATAGGAGATGACGTCACAATATCGAGGAGTGATTGTGGCTAGGAATGTACAGCATTAAATACCAGCTTAACAGTCATGAGGTTAGCTGCGACATCAGAGATCCTAGGTTAGATCCCCAGAGTGGTGGTAAGTACTCTCGACTAAGAAGTCTCATACTAGGAGGAAACAGCTGTTCAATACTCCCTGGTTGTCTAACTGAGGTAAGTCAATGGTGTAAACCATGGAACGATGATATTACAAAACGATAACGTTATATTTTGGGTTTGAACACTATTAATCTGCGCCTGATTTGATTTTTATTTTCCTTTACAAAATTGTTATCAACTACGGATTCGTGGACAGTTATCACTGGGCTATCTGGGCCGTGACTGACCTCCTGTAGGACTGAGATGTAATCACAACTGATTGATCACAGTGTCCAGTCACCTAGGCTAGTGACCACATTGCTACTTAATCGATAGCATCCGATCTGCACTAAGAAGGACTTGACACACATGACATTGATCACCACCTAGTGTTCACCCTAATAGCCATAGCCAATCCTTTACAATAACAATGGTGTCATGTTAAATCTCAAGAGTAATATTTAAAGCAAATGAAAAGGTTGGGGATAAACTCCACGTTGTCAAGTCATCTGTGTGTAACGTCATCAGCGACTAAGGTTATGTTTTCATTTATGTAATCACTCAGTTGTAGATATTTTGAATAATGTTTATCATAGAATTAATTGGAGGTATGTCTTGTGCTATGTTGTAATTTTTTCTCCACCATGACTGTATGGCCTACACTTGACACGTCCGTAGCATGGTGGAGTGGTATTTTTATCGTAGAAAACTTTACATTTTTCATGTAAGTCAGCAAAGAAGACAGAAAACGAAACACGTCCTTCATCATGGGTTACGATGGTTTAAATAATAATTCCCGCTTTATTTTGGTTGGTTGCTAGGTGCAAGGTCAAAATTGCAAACGAAATTGGAGTTTATCCTTACACAATGAAAATCAATTCATTTTTTATATACCAATACAAATAAGACTTTTGGCAGCTAAACGTAGAACAGGAAATCATATATTTGTAGAAATCTCAGCGACTGAAAATAAAAGCAACTTGAAATTTTCATTCAGAAGTCTGATTCAAGCTTGTTCGGATGAAATACTCAAAAATTAAGATTATCTTGATGAAGTTTTGTTTTCTGAGCTGGATGGTTTGGTCGTGGGGCTTTCATAGTACTTCTGAACGACATCATGAGCAAAGATTATCTATCGACCAGTTTTATTTACAACCATAGAGTAAAGTTGTATATTTTTAGTGAATAGTTTTTCGCATATGATCTCCATATATATATATATATATATATATATATATATATATATATGCAAAGTTTCCCTTGTCCTGTTAATATCATTTTAAATACATTTTACACTGAAGACTCGTATCCACATTCTTATTCGAACGAATTCCAAACTCTACATTTTTAAAATGATTACACTATACAGGTTTTCAATGGTGGTCTAACATTGATCGATTCACGATCTCAATGAAATACACTTGTATTAGTTGTTTGAATCTTGCCATTAACATTGAGGACTACAACTGGTCAGTCTCTTCCAGCCATTTGTACATTTTGTCCAGATATTCTTGATATTGACATTAAGTATCAAGCATTAGAAGTAGAGATGAATCGTGGCTAGAAGTGAAATACAGAACGTGCATTTCGTCCTATTTTGGGCTTTTCAGTTGAATTTACCTGTATCTCAGAGTTAATATTCACTTCAGGGCAGTAGTTTAGTACATAATTAATTCGTAAAAAGATTTATATTTCTGGTTTTTCAGTATTTCCCTGAAAAGGTCGGACCAGACTGCTGAATAAAAACTAACTATTCTTTCATAGCAAGACGAAAGTTCTTATTGAATGTAGAAGGTTGGTTAAAAAAATTCGATTTTGAAATGAAGCAACTCATTAGGTTACTAATTTAACTTCATAACAAAGGATAAAATGTGAATGACAAGAGGCATTAAAATTATGTGTGTAATCATATGAATGTAAAAAGGTAAACAAACAATATGTAACTTACAATCTGAACGTATATTAGCGTTGATTTGTTCGTCTAACCAGTCAATTGCTTTCGATGCAAATTTTGTACCTAAACTTCTATCAAATGGACTTGGTCTATCACCTTGTTGCATATGACCTAGTACATTACAACTGAATATATGAAAAGTTGTAAAAATATTGATGAAGTGAAAGTTTTGGTTATATTTACATGAATATAATTGAAATAAGCTTTAAAAATAGTCAACTATAGCATGAACTACTTAATAGTAACTAAGAGTAGTATAGCGTTATACAGCTAGAGACGACCGTTCATTCCTTCCAGATTTTCCATGGTGGTTCAGCTAAGATCGATTCATGAAGAGAACTACGAAACTTGTATAGTTTCTACAAATATCTCTATACTAATAAAATCATTACATTTATTTCAAGTATCGTACTCTAAGTTGGAATAAGAATCTCCTTTTATTAATTTCTAATATTCTTTTCTGTCAAGCGATAAGACCTTATCAACATTAATTGTCTTAGCTTCTCAATGTAAAAGAACGGAAAATAGATCTAGACAAATGAGTTTTTACTATTCTCAAGAGAAATTAAAATATGTTAAAACTAATCTGTTTATATAGCAACGACAGTAAGATATATTAAAATAGAGACAAACCTACAAAGGAACGGTTAAATTGTGCAGTTAAAGTTATCGTTGACTTGGTTGCGCGGCAAAGTATCAATAAAACAGTAAACAATTACTTATAAGACTTTCTTCTTCACAGTTATTTCAAGAGAAAGAAATATTTATACCAGTCAGTTTTTTCGTCTTACGTGAGCAGTTCAGTTATCATGAGTAATCTATACTTAGTTTGATTCCAGATTACGTCAGTTGACTGATTACTCAACAATAGATACAGAAATTACGCCTCTGTTTCTATACAACTGAAAATGGATTACACGTTATTGTATAACGTCTGATTGGTGATTAATTCCTACCAAGTAGGCAAGGAAAGTTAATCGATAGGTTGTTGTGTAGATTGTTTATACCACGAACTGATTTAAAGTAAACAACCACTGAATTGATTAAAGTTAGGGATGTAAACCATTGGATATTGATTCATTAGTTTGAAGATGAAGCTTTTGACACAAGAACTAAAGGTCTTAGGCTCATTTCCAGGTGGAAAGCAATATACTGAAATGAAACAGTTGTACAATTGTTATGCCCCGATAAGGATAATGAATGGTAACTTTGGGATCTATTTATCAACCAATACTATACATATATTTTTATTGTATAACTGTTAACTAACTAAACTATTCATGTTCGTGTCCCTCTTATTATAGGCTTTGTTTTGACCAATGAACAATTATTATATGATTTACCGTTCTTGAGTTATCCCCAGTCTATTGATTACTGTTCCCCACATTCACAGTCACTTTTGGCTGAATCTTGTACAAATGTTGTTTCTTATTTTATGGTACGATGTGGTCTGTTGATTGGCATATAAACTCAGTATGTTTGAAATATAAATGATTCATACCGCAGAGGCTGAGATTGGTATTCTGGACTTGCCTAGCTGGGCTAGGCAGAAAGCAGGACCGGCAAGTACTCTAGACTGCTCGTACGGGTTACATGTGTCACTGTTCCAATCGATAAATCGCTGCTCTCTAATTGGCAGTATTATCATGTTATACATTAAGAGGGCATCCAGGCCACAGGATATAATAATTGGCGGCCACAAATTATAACAAGAATGTTTCGAGTCCCAGAGTGAACATCAACTCTGAGATGCAGGTACATCCAGCTGACGAGTCCCAAATAGGACGAAACGCGCGTCCTGGATTCCACTGCTAGCCACTATCCATCTCTGGTTAGAATGTTTCTTAGTTTTCAATGATCATTTGACTAAGATCATTTCATGATGTTAATTATGAAAATTAGATCGATTTCGATTTAAATAATAATAATAATAATAATAATAATAATGAAAAATCACTTACCGGCAATCAAATATACCTTGACCTTCTTGAGCATATAATTGATGAATAAATTCACTTGTATAGTATTTATTAGCATATTCAGCTCGTAGTACTAAACCACGTTTAACATTATCATCAATTTTTGCACGTAAATGTACTACATCTTCACGTAAATCATCAATTGTAAATGGTTCTTCAAATATATAAGCAGCATCTGCTCCACCAGCCAATGCACTCATTGTAGCTAAATAACCACAATAACCGCCCATTGTTTCAACAACAAATACACGACGTTTTGTACCTAATGCACTTTGTTTAATTTTATCTAAAACCTTGAAAAAGTTTATGTTTAAATAGAGATTAATAATAATAACTATGATAACAGGAAGAGAGAATGAGGATAGTGACCAATAATTATTGATAATGATTAATTAACTAAAAGATTTCTTAAGGATATATTTGTCACAGATTTATCTCAGTTGAGGTACCGATAATAACTAGGATGAAAAGGATAGCTGCTTTGTCCGAGTATAGGGCCTCTTACCAGAACGTATTCACAACCTCATAGCAGGTCATACTCAGAATATCCAGGTCCCATGACGAACGCTGACACCAATATAATCTATAAACTGAACTGATCTTCATAAAATCCATTCAACTAAAATAAAATAGTCAGCTCATTTGTGACTTATTTCAAGATGTTCCTAAATTCTGCGCTGAAGTTGTGACCGTTAGACTTCAAGAATGTTGGGAGTAAAACAGTTTTCACTAATCGTATAAAATGGTCGTCATGCTACATATTGCAAGGCGATTGAATTCAGAATTACACTAGTAGACTTTGATCCTGGGATTATAATGACCAAGTGTTCTCTAAGAGAAATAGAGATCCTCGATTATCTCCCTAGTAAAGTTGTAAATGCGAGTGTGGCCAACTTTCTACCCACAAAATATCGCGAATTGGTTCGAGTAAGTAATATAAAACATTAGATACTAACTAAGTGGTCTGAAGAGTGGACATCCATTGAGAGGCCTTGATTTGAAACCGTATAGTGAGATTACAGATATGTATCACTAAGTTCTAATACTAGAGCGAAATAGCAATCCAGTGCTTCCTGGCCTCCAATAGTCGTTTAACAAAAGTCAATCTGTGGTATAAAACTAAAAATAATACTTATATCTTACTTTATATTGTTAAAAGACCTTTATTTCATTAAGCAAAATAATAAACAAAAGCGTCCATCATATGGTCAATGTAGACTTTATAGTCCGTTGAAGAGACGATTAAATGGATATTTTAATTGATGGTTGAGTTTGTAATATTTTTAATATTTAAAAAGCAACATTATTTCACCGGGAAATATCTTTTATCATAGATTAGTGATTGGTTTAGCTTAATTTTATAGTGAGTTCATTTCTAACATTTAATGTAATAAATCTAACATCACTTTTTTCTCGTCATATCTCGAACAACAGCAAAATATTAAAAATCTACAAAAAAGTGGCTAGCAGTGAAATCCAGGATGCGCGTTTCGTCCAATTTAGGACTCGTCAACTGAACGTACCTTCATCTCAGAGTTAATGTTCACTCTGGGGATCGAAAACAGCAACATTCGCTTCAAACGCCATCGCAAGTCCACAGTGAATAATCAAATTTGAGATGCATGTGCACCCAGTTGACGAGTCCTAAATGGGACGAAACGTGCATCCTGGATTCTGCTGCTAGCCACTATCCATCTTTGCTTATAGTTGTTACGCGTTGGACACTAAAAATTTTGGGGAAAATTTAAATTAACACTGATCATAGGAAGATTTCGTTGCTTTAGAATTAAATATAGATGGAAAATTTAGAATTATATTTGAAAGTATGATGGTGAAATAAATTGAGTTTGTATTGAAACCACTGGTTCAATGATCAGTCACAAGAGACACAGATTCGGGTATGAATGTGCATTCGTTCCAGTGGCGGCATTATATCAGCTTAGAAGATATTGTCAAGATGAATATCAAAGCAGTAGAAGTAATATTATTATTTATAGAAGATATGATTGATCAAAGAGAGTGTTATTTGAGAAGAATAAATAAATTCACGGAATAAAAAGTCTGAAAAATAGTTCTAAAACTGAAGACATGAGGGAATATTAGTTGTGAGTGCATCGCGGCAACTGATTTGAGGTTATATTACTTTTCATCTCCAACCACATATTGAAGGAAGGATCCTGACTGCATACTCTGAACGTCGATAACTTGATGGACTGACACCGTGTCTTGATTTGGATATCTTTGTTTTTTTTAACTTACTCTTATGCCATCAAGCATTGTGAGTCGGGGTAGTTCGTGATTAGGCATAAATAATACATATTCCAAATACCTCAACTATTGAAGATCCAATACTTCACTAACCGATTTGTCATCTTTACCAAGTATTCTGTGTTTCGCTTCAGCATTCCTCATCTGATGCTCTCAATACGTTATGACAAAGCCATGGCAATAGTAATCAGAAAGTCTCCTAAAGAATATCGTTGTATATCTAAATCCAAATATATCAATACAGTTTGATTTTGAATGGTTCCATCAGCGATAATAGCAGTCTTTCATGGAAGTAAACATCAAAATACCCACTCCAAATGTTTTCTTGATTGGATTATTAAGGGTGATAAGCAAATAATCAAGTTTATTGCGATTCACATTAGTAGTGAAACAAAATACTTACTTTATTGCAATTATAAGAGTATGGTTTTATCTCGATCTTCGCGATCTAAATGTATCATATTTACAATGAGAACAGAAAGAACTGGGCCCCCCTCCCAGCACATCGCTAAGGTGATGTAAAATAGGATGCAACCGCTAATCTCTAGTTTTTTAATTCCTTTTCGATTTCTCCAAGCTAATAACGATATTAAAATGCTAATCAGAAACAAAATATAAAACTTGAAAATACACACATAACTTACAGAGGTTATTTCATTTAAAGCTGTATCACAACCCAAAGAGAAATCAGTACCAGGAACATTATTAGAAATTGTCGCTGGTACCATAGCCATAGGTATACATAATTCAGGATATTTTTCACGTCCTTCAACCAGTTCTATCATACATTCGTACGCTTCAAAGCCACCAATAATAAGTAGACCACTTAATTTTAATTCTTTAAATTTCGCCGCTACTTTATCTATACCCAAACCATTCGGTGTATCTCTAGATAATTGAAATAAAGTATAAAAATGAAAGCAAACTTATTTAGTATGTAGAAACAAAACCATGAAGTACAAGACAAGAATACGGTTACGTAGGGCTAAAGTAACTTTATGAATCTAGTCATACACCGATTGGATTTTCAATCTATCTGACTTCTATCAGTTCTGAAAGCAACGTTGAGTCAAATGTTTAATTTTTTGAGACACGAAACTGAAATGCTTCGATGAAAGATATATTTAGATGACAATTTTAAATGTATCTCAAACATTATCCTTATGAATCGAATATTTCCAACAATTCTTCTCTAATAAATAAAATAAAAGTATATTAGCAGTCTATAAAACCATACTAAAAATGAAAAAGTTAGTATTAACCTTAAAACTAAAGTTTTGAGTGATTCGCCGACAACAATAATGTTGCTCCACGGTGTTTTAAGCGTGTTATCCTAATGGATGATCAACATTCATAAAGTTCAATAGATGATAAATGATAATTTTCCTTGTTTTAGACAGATTGTAATATTTTTATTTTAGGCCTCAATATTTCTAAACGCCTTACAATTGAAATATCTAGGTGTTGGATGATAAGGTGATATAAATTACTTAAATACGTGAAAGGTATTACTCATCATTTCAAATGCTGCTGTGCTATTAGGAGCTGATAAACAACTTTTCAACAAAACTGTCACTCATCAGATATTACTGAGAAAATATCAAATTCAAAACTTGTTGCCATAGCTATAATACTTCATTTAATCTATACAGCATTCCATAGGACAGGTAAAATATGCTATATTTAACTGGCGACTAATCATGAAAGACAAGGTCGGTCCGGTCACAAAAATGATGATACAGTTTGCGGCTACTTATAAATTAACAGTAGTTTAAAATTTTCGACAAAAGTCCAGTGTCAAAAAACCTAATTACAGTATTATTTGACAACACAGATTACATACCTACGTGTTCCTAACATAGAACCACCCATTCCCACCCATCCACGGACATCAGCCCACTGTATTTCACTAGCATCACCTTTAACAAGCCCGGAAAATCCTTCGTGTATTCCGATAACCTTATAACCTTTAGTGATACCCAAACGAGTAAATCCTCTTATTACTGCATTAATACCGCAAGCTGGAGCACCGACATTCACGATACCGATTCTCAAGTTGTTCTGAAATGTAAGAAAACGAACAATTGATTCATAGACTTGAAAAAGTTGTGTGTGATGTATTTTCTATTTTAAAAACCATCAATAATTTAAATTATATCGTGAATGAAGTGATCGATAATAGATGTCTCTGCTGCAAACTGAAAGAAACATGAATGTGACTCATTGAAGACATTAGTAAAAAATATCTGGTAAACAATATGATTACAGAAAAATATGTATATGTTTATGTGACAAGTATAGAGAAAAACATGACGCAATGTACATATTGATATGCGAACATTTTGATAAGGTTTCATCTTTATTCATGACGATATACTGATAACGTAAAAAAGATATCAGTGAACAGAGTATGAATTAACATTGGTCAGTTGTCCTACAAAACAATCTGTACACCAATCTTCAAAATAAAGATGCACATTAACATGGATTCAGTACATGGTTTTGGCGGATAACAATAAATAAAGTAACACTGTGAAAAGTTTTAAAGTATTACTGAAGATGATGATATTCAGGGTTGAAAATGATGATTTAGGTATTCAACTAAAAAGCGACACGTATAAATGGATAAAAAAGTAGATGCATCAGAAAACGAACATAGAATAGAATGACATTAGTGAAAAATGTTAAAAAATAACTGTATTGGTATTGTCTATCATTTTATGAGTTCTAGTATTTCTGCTATATAGCCTAACTATCCCGAGAGTATTAGCCAATGAAGGAAAAAATAACGATTCATCTTCCATTATATAAGTCAGTCAGTTACCTACTCAATCATCAGCAAAGTAGAATATGTCAGATGTGTAAATCAGTCAAAACTGTTACGCATGTTAGTGGTAAAGGGTGAGAAAAATTGTTGAGCATCAGGAAAAGATTACGATTACATTTACGAAGTTTGTATAATCTAAGCCTTGAAAAGTAATAATTGTCAATCCTACATAAGAATGTAGGTTACTGTTTATCCTATTGCCTGGATTAATGTGTTGAATTGTTTTCTAATAGAATAATGTATAGAAAAAGTTATTTGAAGAACCACATGGTAGAATGGTTCTCAATCTGAAAGTTACAAGAGCAGTAACCTCTCCAAGACATTAGAATTCGGTATTTCAAGTCACTAGACTAGAAAAATTTACGGAATATTTATATAATCGTGGGACCATAACACGCAACTTTAATTGGTGTTAATATTTCACGTTATGATTATTCCATTGATTGATTTCTGAGTATTAACTAGTGTCATATTTGTTCAGTTCTTTGAGTACTGATATAATTTGTCAATCAAAGTTGTCACTAGTCTACATGAGTCAACATTGAGTGTAGTGTGTTGAAATATTAGATAATTGGAGATAGCCAGTTGGCAGTAAACTCCGGTTGACATAGGTTTTGTGTTTATTCGTACTCATCAGCAACGTATATCTTGAGTCTTGAGAACTGTTGATCCCTGTGGGACTTAAACCAACGTCACCCTCACGTCGCCTCATAGTCTGAGACTCAGCCATTGGACTTTTTGGGTTGAACCTGACCTACTAAAGAACTAGTACACTTATAATTAGTCGAATGACTAGAGAGTAGCAACCGATGTCATGCTTGTTCATGTCTTTGATATCCGTCAAACTGCACATCTCAGATGGTAACGTCTCATTTTATGAAATTAAATGATACAGATTTTAATTCAACAGACAGCACCAGTCATTTCAAGATTGCCGATAAGCCTTATTACCGTGTGCCGAATAGCACAAAACTGAGATCCAGGATTTCTTAACGACTATAAGTGGCTTACAATTTTCTACATTACTGTCAATTTAGTCATTCATTCCTTCAAATTCTGAACCCGACAAATATAATTGAAAGCATAAAATAATGAAAAATCTTAGTTTATATATATATATATATATATATATGAAGGTCATCAAAATCACTAGTCATTCCAAACCAAACATTTAAACTGTGCATCTATTGATCATGACATTGATATTGATGATGTCAAAGATAAGTCTACGAATGAAGCATGCAAAGTTCATAGAATGTCATATAATAGTCCAGAAAAACAAAAAACAACAACAAAAACAGAAAAAACACGCATATTCGATTACTTGATTTCATGATTTTTGACATAAACAAACGATTATTGAAATAAATATAAAAATATGATCTAATACTTTTTAATAATATGGATAATTAATAATACTAAATAAATAATATACAAGGATAACGAAATTAGGCGAGACTATAATTTATGGACGAGCCAATCAGAAGCGTCTGAGGGGTTTCAAGGTCACGGCGCCAATTTCAGTACCTGATTCTCATGTACAATCGATTCACAGAGGATTTTAGAGAAGACGTGACAATTAAGCGGCTACAATGATTGGGACTAGTAAGAAGTTCCTTTATTTGTAATTGCGGTTATCAAATGACTTGTAGATTTTGTGCAGGCTACCGTGATGTTTTCCTTCGATGTAACATATGTTAGAGAAAGACGTTTGCTTGAATAGGAACTTTTTTCGTTCTATCCAGATTGAGACTAAGGCATATTATGATAATTGCCGTGAACTGTATAATAAAAGCATCAGTGACATTGGCTGCAATGATTGCAGATGTTACTGAAACTTCAGCTGTTCAGTGGTATGAGTATTGTAGGGACATATCCATAATAAATATGATAAACTTACACAACCAGAGTACACACAAACAATATTGAAGTTATGTGGTCGAGGCTTATAGAGTTTTTGTCACCCTGTTATGGCTCCAGAGACTGATTATTACGGAGCCATATGTATGAGTTCCTCTACCTTATGCATTACGATCTTAGAACCATTGAAACTCTTTCTGACATTGAATAGTTTTGGATCATATAAAAGAAGTGTATCCTTTTTAATTCTTTGGTTTTATATAATATATTTTTACTCTATACTGACTGTTTAGCTAATATTTCT